>NC_142800.1:18064359-18326859 GCF_049724085.1 Artemia sp. Qi Xiang Cuo
AAACATGTATACTTTTCCCAATAATATAACCTATATAAAAACAATGAACGAATTGCCTAACTTACAGTCCTTAACCGGAACTGTGGGGAGGCTGACATCCCCTGAGACACAATTACTGGATCTTTCAACACTGTTAAATAAAGAGTTCTCTTAAATTTGTGATCGGATGTGTTTTGGGGAATGATTGGCTTGTAGGGGAGGGGCTGATTGCCCTCCATTCACTATTGACTCTTAAAAAGAATGCTAGATCTTCCGACTACCAATCAAATGGGCCCCACCCAATTCGAAATTTACACGACCATTCGTTCCATAAGAACTTTGTATGACCAGGTCATAACTTAAAACCCTTGCCCCTGGGCTCTGGATGGCTGTGTCCACCTGGAAGACATTGTTATAAGCTCTTTGAACTATTGTTATTGCCCTCCGTCACTTTTAACTCTTGAAAGAGAACTAAAACCTCAAAAGTCCAATCAAATAAGCCTCCTCTAAAGTTCATACAACCACCCCTTTCATTAGAAGCTTATATGCTCCCGGGGTATAAATTACAATCATTGCCATCCGACTCTGAGGAGTTGTGTCAATCCCATAGGCCTTGTTATGTGATCTTTGGACTGTTTTTGAACAAATGGTTATCTCAAAATTTCTATTGGATGCATTTGGAGAAAGCAGACCGTAAGGGGAGGAACTACTTACGCTACAACACTTTGACTCTTCAAAATGGCGCTAGAACTTATTATTTCCATTCAAATAAGCCCCCTCCAAAAGTTGTGCAACCTCTCTTTACATAAAACCGATATATGTCCCAAGGGCATAACTTACAACCCTTGCCCTGAGGGCTGTGTGGGGGGGGGTGTGTGTTCTTCAATGAAATAATTACAGGGCCTTTCCACTACGCTGAGCACAATGACGATCTCAAAATTTTGATTGGATGTGTTTGGGGAAATGATGGGTGTAGGGGGGGGGGGGGGCTGGTTGCCCTCCAATCACTTTTAACTGTTAAAAAAGGCAATAGACATTGCAATTTTCAATTAAATGAGCCTCATTCGAAGTTTCCCAGCCCCCCATTGCACTTCCTGGCTGAAGGGCCACGAAACGGAGATCAGCACCGCCGGTTTGGACCTTAAGGGTCTAGTGCCGCATCCTTTACCTTTACCTTACCTTTACATTCGAAGTTTCTACAATAACTCCTTCTAAACGAAGTGCCTTGTTCTGAAACCAAAAAAAGAGGTGAAGAGGTAGCTGCCCTCAAAGCACTTTGAATATCAAGAGCACTGTATGGAATAAAACATAAAATTATATTAGAAAAAGGTAATACCGAACAAATACCACCGCACTTGGCAGACAATTCACCAGAAGAAGGCACCGATTACCAGCCCAATGAGCACACTCCAAAGTTCATACCACCGCCCTTTCTATAAAGCCTTCAACACCCCCAGGGCATAACTTACAATCTTTGTTCTGAGGGCTATGGGTGTTGTCACCCAGTTTCTATTCTGGACCCCCAGGGCCAAGGTCCCCCCTTGGTCCGTATCTCCTATGGAGGTACCCTACAGATATGTAGAGTGTTCCCCTATCGCCAACTGGGAACACGCTGAGTGGCCTGGGGAGGCCCCTTAAGGCTGCCAAATGGTAAATTCGCTCTATATCTTATATAAATGGTATGTATGACCCATAACATATAACCAACTTATAACCTAAATCCTGTTCTAACCTATATCCTTTATCATATATAACCTATAACTTATAATCCATAACCTATAACCAACTTATAACATAAATCATGTTCTAACCTATACTATTTATCTTGTACAACCTATAACTTATAGTCTATAACCTATAACCAACTTATAACCTAAATCATTTTCTAACCTATATTTTTTATCATGTATAACCTATAAACTATATCTTATAAGAGATAACCAACTTATAACTGATTCATATTTAGAGTTAAAAAAAAAGAATACAAAAATATGTATTCAGCAGGGAAATAGTGTGTTTATTGTCATAAATTTGCAATATATGTCCCTTTTATGTCTCAAAATTTTAAAATATGTCTCTTATTTGCCATATTATGTCATTTTGTCCCGGCACATTGGAATATATCCTTTGGACATAAAATATCTCCATCTTGCAACCCTGTGCCCAATTGGTCGATATAAGTTAAGTAATTTATGTACCTGTGCATTTTTGTATTATACCGATGCATATTTATATCTAATTTAGGTGAATCTATGCCTCCTATTGGTATTTACATATCTAATTGAATTTATACGTGGTAGTAGTCTCTACTAGTCTTACACAACAAAGAGAAGCATTTTTCCTACCAAAAGACTTTAAAATGCCACATTCATAGGATTTTGTTCACAGAACTAATTACAATTTCTTTTGTTGTCTTCATTTCCAGATATTGCAGGTGCTTAGACTTTAAAGACGAACTGGAAATTAGTTTTGAAAAAATGTACTTGCCTACAATGGATTTAGGACTATTTTGTACCAAAGCACCAAAAACGGATGAAATTCACAAAATTTTTGCCTTTGGCATCAATTACATACCAAATGTTTTAGCATGTATTTCCAATTACTTCAGAGTATTAGGTGATAAGTGTAAGCCTTTTCTTTTCAGTAATGTCAATTTTTGAAGATTAAATGTTCGTCCAATTACCTCTCTCTGCTTAGGTAAAGTCAGTGGCTTGGAAATAAACTCAACAGAAGACCCATACAGCCTTGACTCAACTGAGCTTAACTCAACTGCGGCTGACCATCATTTTAATTTTCTTCGTTAGTGTTTTTATCTTACCACATGCATTCACCACCATAGAGCCTTGTTGGGGGTATAGGATGTTATGTTTTGTATTTGCTATGCTTGAAAACTCGTATATTCCATCAAAATAAATATATTGCCTTACCTTGAAGCCATTTTCACCAGCCAAATTCCCTTAGTTTAGGAAAGTAAAAACAAAGGAAGTTTCTTCTTGCCAATACTTCTTAGTATTGCTGAGTTTCTTTAGGTTTCTTCTTACCAGTACCAGGTGTATTACTGCTTAAAAGGGAAATGAAACAAAAATCCCAAATAAAAAAGATTTAGTAAACATTGAGGTGAAACTTTTGAAGAGTTATTACTCCTTGATTTTATCATTTCTTTTTGGCCAGAAAATCTTTTTTGGCTTTAAAACTGCGGGATATCAAAATAACAAAATATTATACAATTTGGTTTTCTGCACAAAACCTGTTTAAATCTTTCTTGTCCTTTATATTAAAAAACAAAATTAAAAAATGAAGAACTAAAGGAAGAATTCATTGATTATAACCCAGATGTAATTTCTTTTTCACTGCACACGGAATATTTAATGTGAACACGAAATAGGACGTGACTTATGTATATATTTTTTCTACTTCTTCATGAATTTAACAAATTGAAAGTAAAATACTATTTTTCAGCTTCTTCTTGAACTAAAAGAAAAATCTTTTACTATCTTTTAAACTTAAGAGAAAGATAGCAAAATACAATTTTTCAACTAACAACAAAACATAATGACTTCGTTTAATTATAAAAAAAAAATGTTTAGGTTGAACGAGTTTTGGTTATTAATCTTCTTGAACTTCCACTGTTTCGCCTTTGACACAAGTGCATCAGGTATAACCTATCCCAGAATGCATCCAGGATAAAACTATGCACATGCATGAGAGACAATATGGTACTGGGGTCCAGCTTGTTTCACTGTTTCACACTCTTGGTGATCTTCAGCAGAGAGAACAGTCTCTCTGTTGAGGCACTGGAGTGAGGCAAGGACATCAGTACTTCCATGAACCTGGGGAGGGTCTAGAACAAAGAATTTCCACCGCCGTCCTTACAAACCCTCAAAAAGAATAAAAAAAGCGCAGGTTCTCGGTCGGTGTTTTTTCTGATGTCATCATCAACATGCAGAAGCTTTTTCCACTAGGTGTTGAGAAAACTTCATAGTTTAATGATGCAGAAAATCTACCGTGCATCAAAGCAATGGAATCTTACTAAAAATAACAATTGCCGGATTAACACATTTAAGCTGATTCAGAAGACGGACACTGATTGGTGATTTAATATGCAAACATAACTTTTTATAGAAAGTGACCAATTTGAACAGCACATTATTAAATTTTGTTGTTCAAGATTTTCTCCCATCTCGCAGATATGCGCTTCAAATTATGTTCCAAAATACATGTCTTTGAAGTTTTGCAGATTATCAGGCTTGTTAACATCTTTAGCAAATGGGCTAGTAAGAGCCAAAATATCTGCTTTGATGAAATTTGACATTATTTCCTTCAAGAAGCTTTTCAACTTATTAAGAAGTAAATGAACTTGTACTTCTTCACTCTAAAACTCTATATTATGTTGGTACACCACTGTGTAAACCCATAATGTAATTTAAAATCATCGATTAAAGTACTTTGTAAAGGGCACTAGCTGATGGTATATTATCTGTAAGATAAGATTGAAAATAAAAGTTGACTGTCCCATATTGCTCTAGAAGACGTTATGCCACACTCTCCATCGCCAGCCATCTCGTTTTGCTTGGGTAAATCAGACAGCGCTCATCTATACCTAGAAATACTTGACACTGTTTAAATTCTATTTTCCATTTTATGCTAAACGCAATAAAACTAAAAAATATCATGATTGAACTGAAAAAAAACATGGGTCTAAGACAACACGCACAGCAGCTGAGCAAAGGGTAAACGAATGGCAAATACAGCCGAAAGTTGCAAGCCCTGGAAGGTCATCCTTCAAAGACTTTGCAAAGCCATTTTTGGATCCTAGCATGATACTCGTGTTGCCCGAAGCAAAGGCAATAATGTTTGTCAGTTGTTTTTTTTACTGAATTCATCTGCAGTTAAGTTCTTCAAACCTTTATCTGTTGCATTCGGCAGTAAAAAAAACTACTCAACTAGTTTCTGCTCTTCCAACGAGTAATAGCGAAGAATTATTACGAGAAATTTCGTTGTTGTGTCTGTCGATTCATCAATTATGATTGAGATCTTGGTCACTTACAATACTGCAACTATCTCTTATTCACGTAATTTTCAAATTACATTTTTATTATTACCATTTTATTTGTCCTTGCCGAGGTCATAAGATGAACGGTAGGTTTGTCTTTCTCTTTTTTTCTGAGTGCTTCATTTACTTCTTAGTTTTCACTGCAACTGGTGTCCACACATCTGGCAGTCAGTGGCAGTTTTTTTCCCTGGAGGAGCCTTAAACGATTCTTCTGACTTTTCAAAAGAGTGTTTTGTTAACATTATTAATGTTAAAATTACTTTCTGTTCCAGAATTTTCTTGAGTATCTGCTTTAACTACATCACAACCTGAGTTTCTTGACTGTCCTCTTGTGAGAAAAAAGATGGACATATAATGTTTGTACCAAAATTCTTTACAACAGAAGCAACCTTCACCACATACGTCTCAACACCCGTATTTACGGATTTTTCTTCAACATAATAAGCTACCTCGTCAATTCTTCAACATCCTCACCTGCAGAATTTTTATCAAGCTATTCATGCAAAGTCATGCTTTTAGAAGGAACAACAAACAGGACTGGGATAGAATCCTTTACTAGTTTTTTGAATAGTTTTCTCTTAAACTGACTAATTCTTAGTTTAGCAGCACGGTTTTTCTTTATAATTTCCTATGCTTTAGTTAACTTCCCATTCCCTCTACGGTCAACAAGTTTTTGAGACTTAGGGTTTGGAATAAGTATTCCTATTTTCAATTTGAAGGCTTCTAAATGCATCGAGGATTGTGAAACGAACTACTTTCAAACCAGACTTATTTGGATTTTCAGACAATTTGAATTTGAATTTTGTATTGACCTTGAAATGGGAGCTAGAAAACTCATCTCCGGGGCATAATCTAGGGTCTGAGTTAATTACTGAAAGTTTGACTCTTCTAGTGTAACTAGCTTCAAAGATAATGAAAAGCTCCTTAGCTAGAATAATACTTCATCCAGAGTATAGCCAATCTCTGCTTACTATAGTAGTTGATGACTAGAAACATGTATATAATCAACCGACTTAGACGTTAGGATGTGAATATAGGCTAAAATGGAAAAAGTATAATGTGTTTTCTGCACCTGCAACAAACTTAAAATTGAGCCGCGTGTTGTAGATCCTGCGACTGCTCTCTATTATATTTTCTTAAAATTTTCTTCTTATTGATATAGGTTGTACGGGCCCTGATCGGCTATTTTAAGCCCCACTTTGTCAGTGGACAAAGTGAAACTTTGTCCATGGACAAAGAGAGGGTGCACAAAAAAAATAAAAAAATCCTTCATTTTTGTTACGTTTTGTTACGAGTCGGGAAGACTTTTTTTGTGGAGGGAGGTCAAACTCTGTGACGCCCCCCTGGATGCGGCCTTGGTTATATAGCCCAAGTTTTAGTTTCTTGTCTAAAGGTAATCTTTGATAGCAAATAATATATGCAGGACTTACTATTATTACAGTCGTCTTTTGTATATTTTTATGTATTTCACTAAAAATCTAGGGGTATCGTATAGGCACTTAAAGTTACAAAAACACTCCAACAAATGAAAACCACAACTAGTTCAATAAACTAAACTCCCATTAACATAGATAAGCAGGCCTAGGCAGGGCTGTTTCCAGGATTTTTTTTCAGAGGGGGTTTTACTAAAAAAAAAAATATTTGGGAGTGGTGGGGTTTACACAAAAAAAACTCAAAAAACGCATACAAAATTGTTTGTGTCCATTTTTGTTACGTTTTTACGAGTCAGACAAACATTTCGGGGGGAGGAGGGGGTTCAAATACCCTCCCCCTGGATACGGCCTTGTCCCTAGGTAAAAATATAGTCTGCTGAAAAACTCAGTAAATATCATAGGCAGCGCAATCGCGCTGCCTAAGTAAAGAACGATGTTGGCACAATGTATTATTTTTTTCTTCCATACCAGGGCACTTCGTATCAAAGGAATTGTCGTAGAAACTTGGAAAAGAGCTCATTCGTTTGGAAATTGGAACGGCTAGTGCCCTTTTTAATATTTGAAAGTGATTGGAAGGCAACTAACATCCCTTCCACTTCCATCATTTCCCCAAACACATCCAATCAAATTTTTGAGATAGCCATTTTGTTCAGCGTAGTTGATTTCCAGATATATATTATGTTTTTGAGGGGTACACTCCCCCACAGCACTCAGGGCAAGGGTTGTAAGTTATACCCTGGGGGCATATAAGGTTTTTACAGAAAGTTTTTTCGTAGAAACTTCAAAAAGGGCTCATTCGATTGGAAATTGAAATGGCTAGTGCCTTTTTAATAGTCGAAAGTGATTGGAAAGGAACTAAGACCACTTCCAAGCCCACCATTTCCCAAGACACATTCAGTCAAAATTTCAAGATAGCCATTTTGTTCTAAGTAGTTGAAAGTTCTGCAGCAGGAAACTTCCCCACAGTCTTCAAGTCATGCTCTGGGGGCATATAAAATTTTCATTGAAATCTTTGGCGCAGAAAATTGAAAAAAGGCTCATTTGATTGGAAATTCAAAGGGCTAGTGCCCTTTATAATAGTCGAAAGTGATTTGAGGGCAACTAACCCCCCTCTCACGCCCACCATTTATCCGAACACATCCAATCATAGTTTTGAGATAGCTATTTTGTTCAACGTAGTTAAAAGTTTTAGAAATTAGGTCTTTGAGGATGATAACCCCCTCAGAGCCCTCGGGGCAAGGGTTTTAAGTTATGCCCCGGGGGTATATAAGGTTTTTTATAGACTTCCAAAACTTCCAAAAGGGCTCATTCGATTGGAAATTAGAAGGGCTTGTGCCCATTTAATAGTCGAAAGTTATTGGAGGATAACTAACACTCCTCTCACACCTACTACTACCCCAAACACATCCAATCAAAATTTTGAGATAGCCAATTTTTCCGACGTAGCTAAAAATTCCGGATATTATGTTATGCATTCGAAAGGCCAGAACATAATTTGCACTTTACTGAGAAAAATACAAATGAATGTACATTGTCAGTTTTATATACATATACTGATATTTAGCAATCAGAATGTTAATATTATTAGATTTATTAAAGTTATAAAAGTAAAAACATTTATATTTTTCAGTAAAGTGCAAATTATGTTCTGGCCTTGGGAAGGCATAGGGGTTTTAAGCCCTACTCATGTTAATTTCTGCTCGTTTTGACTTTGACTTGGTTATTTATTGTAATTTCTGTTCGTTTTTGGTTTCATTTATTTATCAATGCTGATTTGTGGTAGTTTCACGCTTGGTATATTATTTGATTTTATTTTTGCTCATTTTTTGTTTAATGGAGTTCTTTACTTTTCTTTGAAAAACTTATTTGTGGAAAAAGTATTTTAAATTAATATTGTAAATAAGCGAACTTGAACTTGATAACTTTGAAATGAGCACTTTCTTAGACATCACTGTCCATTAAGAAGAAAAAAAAAAACTTAATTAGGGACGGGAATATTCATCAAAAAGCCCCTTTATGCGATTAAACAAGAATTGAAATGATTTTAGCATAATTTTAAGCCGTTTAAAATTACCTTTAACCTGTAATGCATTCAATATGTAAATAATTCATTTAAATAGTATATAATTAAAAGGTACAGTACGGCTCCACTAAGCGTCAACTTTATTGCTAGTCATGCGGTTCTATAAAATAAAAGCATAGGTTAAAGCTGTTACCAAAAATTTGTGTTACTAATGGCCACCCCATACGTTATTGATGCTTCTAGCAGCGTTAGTTATGTAAAAAGGGAGAAAAAAAGTGAGCCAAAAATAGTGCCCAAAACACAATAAATGCAATTGCTTTAGAAATTGCCGTCATTATGAATTTGACAATAACCAAGATTAACTAGAGAAGAATAGATAGGGAAATATAGATAAGAATAGAAAATAGAAAATAGATAAGAATAGATAGGGCTACAGCCGTTTTTCATTTGTGTTTTTGTTACGAGAAACTTACAGAGAGATTATCAAAAGGAAAATATGAATAACCATTCACAATGAAATTTTATTAATGTCATGTAGCTAGCGCTCAGTCGAAACCCGTTTACATTAGATTCGACTAGCATCCAGTGCTTGATCGAGCTGAAACCGAATTCCAATCAATTTAAAAATAAATTCGCTATCCACTGACACTTAAGTCTGTTGAGTGTTGAATAGTATTTTCGTCAGAATTTGCCTCACTGTGTTCAGAATCTGGAACGCATACATAGTAAGGTCACCAGATCCTATGATAAAGTCACCGAATTTTACGCAAAATCCTCGAACGAAAACAAAGCATCAAATTTGATGATAAATCACCAACAATGGCGACCCTGTAACCTTTTCATTAGAACACAGTGCAATATTGCAGAGGATCTTGGAATAGTCCCTCAAACTTAGAGACATTTCAAAAATTATGTCAGATATAGACTATAGTCGAAGATGACGGTTCCACTAAACTGAAATATCAGTTCGGGTTTCTAAATTGAATATTTTTTTCTGAACAAGTAGGAAATTCAATAATGAGTAGAGAATTCCAGTAAAGGCCTAAATATTCGATTCCAACGATTTTCTGCTGCTGCTGAAATTCCAATTTTTGTTGGTAAACATTACATATATATTTATATACATATATATATATATATATATATATATATATATATATATATATATATATATATATATATATATATATATATATATATATATATATATATATATATATATATATATATATATATATATATATATATATATATATATATATTATTTATTGAAAACCTGTCTTATTACAAAAAGGTAATGAAAGAGCACCTAAGAAAGTAAAAAAAATCAAAAGATCACTATGCAACTATTACAATGTAACTAGTGTAGAATGAGTTGGTTCCAAGCATGTTTTAACAACAAAAATGACAGAGCACAACAGAATTTCCTTTTTGTAATAAGACAGGTTTTCAATAATTAATATATATTATATATATATATATATATATAATATATAATATATATATATATATATATATATATATATATATATATATATATATATATATATATATATATATATATATATATATATATATATATATATATATATATATATATATATATATATATATATATATATATATATATATATTTATATATATAATTTATATATATATTAATTTATATATAAATATATAATATATATAAAAAAGGAAATGACAGAGCACGTAAGAAAGTAAAAAAAGCAAAAGATCACTATGCAACTATTACAATGCAACTAGTGTGGAATGAGTTGGTTCCAAGCATGTTTTAACAACAAAAATGACAGAGCACAACAGAATTTCCTTTTTGTAATAAGACAGGTTTTCAATAATTAATATATATTATATATATATATATATATAATATATAATATATATATATATATATATATATATATATATATATATATATATATATATATATATATATATATATATATATATATATTTATATATATATTTATATATATAATTTATATATATATTAATTTATATATAAATATATAATATATATAAAAAGGAAATGACAGAGCACGTAAGAAAGTAAAAAAAGCAAAAGACCACTATGCAACTATTACAATGCAACTAGTGTAGAAGGAGTTGGTTCCAAGCATGTTTTAACAACAAAAATGACAGAGCACAACAGAAGGGCACTATACTTTCTAGGACGAAAGACAATTAGAAAACACAGAAATAATGAAGAAGACAGACACTTGTGACAAAAATGTAACAAAAATGAAGAAAATGAGCTATGGCAATGTATATAGATGTGGCTGGTGTAAAAGGAGTTGTTTCCCAGCGTGGTTTGAAGTCTTTTGGTTGCGTTTTTCTATGAGCTTAGCAACAGCCATAGTAGGATCTACTATGTGAAGTCTATTGATGAGCTTTGAATTGCGTGTCCAAATTGCATATCTCAGTAAATATTTTGCGAAACGGAAGGAAGTTAAACAGATTTTCAATTTATCAGTGTGTGTTAGGACCTTCCAGAAGGGTGTAATATAGAGGATGTAAGGGAGACCAACTGTGCTGTATAGGGTCGACAGATAACGGCAATTAAAACAAAGCTTAGCAGAGACTGTGGTAGCGTATGAAGCTGATATGCGGCATTTGATGTGTTCGGTTAAAAGATGACGAGTTTGCGAAATTGTATTTCCAATGGGAATGCTAAGATAAACGATTTGGTCGGACGGGCGTATCTTTGAATTTCCAAGAACAATTTCATCAGGAAGTGTGCCTTTCCAGTTAAAAAGGACTACGTCAGTTTTTTCAGCGTTGAATTCAAGACCAGATTTTAAATATTCGCTTTGCAGTTTTTGAAAGGTTTCAGGAATTTTGTCTAGAGTTCAACTAAGGTTAAAAATATCATCAGCATAAGTGACTAAGGAGATATTATGACCAGAAAGAACGCAGGACATCTGACACTGATCTTAAGCCTCGAGCACGTAATTACTGAAATAGCAAGGTTAGGCAATGGCACCTTGCCTTGCCCCTTTCTTAACTGGCACAGCTCTATCCTGTGGCTTTGCCATTTCATCTTTCTCAAGGGGGATTTTAAGTCTTACTCTTAGCTTGGTATACATATCCCTTTGAGATCTGGCGATAGCCGGACTCACTCCTATTTTAGCAGCCCTTAGGAGCATAAGGGGGTGGATCAGGGAGTCAAAGGCACGGCGAACATTGAGACTAGCCAAGGCGAGTGAACTACATGAGAGAGAATCATGAAGCAAAGCATTAGAAACAATTGCATGGGCATCCACACATCCAATACAATGTTAACATGCAAATTGATGGGGAGGACTGTCACATCCCTCTTTTACTTCTCTATTTAGCATTAGCTCATAAAACTTACAAAGAGTGGTTGATACAGTTATGGGCCTGAAAGATGTACATTGACCGGAGGTTTTTCCTTTTTTCGTAATAGAAGAAAGATCTCCCACACAGAAGGTTGACGGAACCAAACCTTGAATAAAAATCGTTTGCAGTAATAAAGTGAGATATTCTAAAAGCGCAGGACCACCACATTTGATATGTAGAGCGTGAATTCCATCTATTCCTCATGACTGCTTTGGCTTAAGACGCATAATAGCATCAGCAACAGATATTACAGATACTATGTAATCAGAATCAGGGAAAGCATGCAAAAATTGGTCAGGCTCTTCAACATATTTGTGTTCAAGTTGGGGGTGTGGTGGAGAAAATTCAGCCTCTCTCTATATATATATATATATATATATATATATATATATATATATATATATATATATATATATATATATATATATATATATATATATATATATATATATATATATATATATATATATATATATATATATATATATATATATATATATATATATATATATGTGTGTGTGTGTATATATATATATATCAAACGAAACTCAGAGAAGAGAGAAAGTAACAAAATGAAAAATAAAATCAAAAAGGGTGAAAAAACTAGGATTTTGTCAGCCAGCGAACCATGAAGAAGACAAAATATAAGCAAATATTTCGACAAGGACCTCCGCCAAGTCGTCCTCAGTGCTAAACAAAAACAAAAAAGAGAAGAAAAAAAAAACGAGAATCTAACCTTTCGTGATGTCTAAGAAAGTGCTCATTAGTAGAGATGCTCGTCTGGATTTGCGGACTTTATGCTCCTTCCGGTTTTTCTGGTAGGTAATTCTATTCTACAGGGGCATTACACCCTTTCAAAGAGAGTGAGTATCCTCTCACATAGCCTTATACTTTTACGACGCCCCTGTACCAAACAGGTTTTTCTGGTAGGTAATTCTATTCTACAGGGGCATTACACCCTTTCAAAGAGAGTGAGTATCCTCTCACATAGCCTTATACTTCTAAGACGCCCCTGTACCAAACAGGTTTTTCTGGTAGGTAATTATATTCTACAGGGGCATTACACCCTTTCAAAGAGAGTGAGTATCCTCTCACATAGCCTTATACTTCTACGACGCCCCTGTACCAAACAGGTTTTTCTGGTAGGTAATTCTATTCTACATGGGCGTTACACCCTTTCAAAGAGAGTGAGTATCCTCTCACATAGCCTTATACTTCTACGACGCCCCTGTACCAAACAGGTTTTTCTGATAGGTATTCTATTCTACAGGGCAACATCCGCATAACAAACAATTGTCATGTTGCTTTTAAAACTGCAAACTGGTGATTTTTTCAGCATTCATTTTTCTGAGAAGTTTAAAATAGACGACCAGATGTATAAAAATACTAGACTTTCAGCAATTTTTTTATACTTTTTTTTTTTAAATTAAACGTTTTGAGAGGGGAATGGGGGCGTCAGCCATATTGAAGCGTTAGTATAGTCTAACGTATAGGATTTTAAAAGTAACAGATAATAAAAACATGCAAAATTTGGCTGAAACAAGCTAGAGAAGAAAATGATGTATTTAATCGATGTCAAAACAAACAATATGGATATGGCTTAAAATCAATTGGCTTTGAAGGTGGGAATCTCAGTGTTTTTTTTTTTTTTTTTTTTTTTTTTTTTTTTTTTTGTCGAACCCTTCTAAAAAAGAGTTTGATCTTCATGCTGCCTATAAATAAATAAATAATTGTTAATGCCATAAGGGATTTTTTTTATGCTTTAATTATGTTCTTTCAAGACGAGGGGCTCACTGATTTTACAACAATCTCC
Source organism: Artemia sp. Qi Xiang Cuo (assembly GCF_049724085.1). NCBI lineage: Eukaryota > Metazoa > Arthropoda > Branchiopoda > Anostraca > Artemiidae > Artemia > Artemia sp. Qi Xiang Cuo. The sequence goes on from NC_142800.1 coordinate 18,078,039, forward strand.
CAAGAGAAAAAAAAGAAAGACGAAAAATCTGGAAAATTGTAGCAATTACTTAGATATGCAGGCTAAAAGAGAAAATTGGTGATTTTCCTATGTTACCTGGACGAAAAATTTATGAAAATAACAAATTTTCTATCTTATTTAGGATTTTCTTTTTCAACATAATACCTTTGAGTGGGCTTCGACCCCCGAGCCCTCCTCCACCTCCCTGGGTACTCCACTGGCTCCGCTGAGATTTTTGCTTTTGAAGCAATTTTTTTACCTCTAGAAGTTTTGAATAAAATGACTGTCTCATAATCTTAACCTGATGCCAATAGGGCTGCAAGGGCATCCACAGGGTGAAATATGATTAATTTCCCTCCAATAAGGGACCGTTTCAAGCCTCTTTGGATATAAAGTCAAGGGGTCAGATCGCTAATTTTGGCACCCTAGAAATTTAAAGTAATTTAAAATGGGACTATTGAGTGCTAAAGTCGGTGCTCCAGAAAATCAATGAATAATATAATTGACATGGTATAGTCTCCATTGATGTAGCGTAGCAACGGGATCTTCACTTAACATATTATTATATATATTGTCATTATATTATGAGTTGAAAAGAGAAGCCAATCGTCTATAGAAGAAAATAAAGACAAATCTCTGTTTATGCATTACCTCCATATCCAATCGAAGGGGCGCCAATTGATAAAATTGTAGAGGGAGGTAGAAAATGTTTTTAAAATTTAGTGGGGAGGGCGTTTTTTTTGTTTTCTATGAAACTATCGAAAGAGTTGTTTTTTCCATGAATTTTCAGAATAAGGTATTTTTTTAAGTCAGGGGGGAGGGATAATGTTGGTCAAATGGCAAAGCACAGGAACGTGAATGCTTTAAGAGCAGGAGGTTTTTCCAAAAGGCTATAACATGCGACTATCTTTAGATTGTAAAGATGGTGCATATACAGAAACGAATATAATGACTGGAAACGTTAAAATAACTTCCAGTGCGTTTTATCAAACAGTCCGTGGTATCGAACAATAAGTAATGAGTGACCAAAGAGCAAGGTATTGAGGAAGGGGAAACCCTTTATATATAGAATAATTTCTGTTCGTTTTGAGTTTGAATGTTTCTCCTTATTTTCAGTTAAAAAACTTATGTTTTTTTATTTAATTTTGCAATAAACATGGAAGTACTTTTTGATGAATTTAAAAGCATTTAATTAAGTGCTTTGTGATCCTATATATTAATATTTACCCGATACACAATTTTTGGTAAAATTAAAGTTTTGGGACTTTTTTTTAAGAACTAGCTAATAAGAAAATAATTAAATGCGTTTTCAAAAGAAAATGCTCTTTTGGCCCCTCCCCCTAAAAAGGGAAGATTTTCCTTTCACATGAATTTTTAGAAGATAAAAAGGCTCCTATTGGCTTAGAAAAAAAGGAAAAGTAACACGAGTTAATCAAACCAATTCGCAGAAAAGTATGCTTGTTCTGAGGTACACACCACCAATGTTAATACTGGTATATTTGAAATTTATAAGACATAGAAATAACCCCGCTCCTCAGTTCATGATTGAATAAAAAAAAAAAGTTTTTTCAACTGAAAGTAAGGAGCAACATAAAAACTTAAAATGCATAGAAATTATTATGTATATGGGGGGGGGGGTACACCCCTTAGTCAGAACCTCGCTCTTTACGCTAAAGTTCGAATATTGTTTGAGCCACAAATCCCTGATTCACAAAGGCCGTTTCATTAGAATAGATAGCTCTTTTGAAAGTACTGAAAAAAACTTTAGCTTAAAGAGCGAGGTATTGACTAGGGGGAGAATCCCCTCATATACGTAATAATTTCTGTTCGTTTTAAGTTTTAATGTTTCTTTTTACTTTAAGTTGAAAAACTTGTTGTTTTTTTTATTTAATTCCTAATCCTTTTTTAAATAATGCTGGGAAATCCGGCACCCCCTCCATAGAAATATCCCTTCCCCCAAGGAAACATCCTCCATGGAAAGGTCCTTCCCATCCTCTGACCATCCACCTGAAAAAATCCCTCCTGAAAACGTCTGTATACTTCCCAATAACCAATACTATAAGTAAGCAATGGGCAAAGTTCATAACTTGGAGCCTTTCCCCTGGGAACTGTGGAGGATTAAGTCATCCTCAAAGACATATTTATTAGATTTTTAACTATGCTGAACAAAATGGTTATCTCAAAATTTTGATTGGGTGACTTCGGGAAGCGTGGGAGGGGGCCAAGTTGGCCTCCAATTTTTTTGGTCACTTAAAAAGGGCACTAGAACTTTTAATTTCCGTTCGAATGAGCCCTCTTCCGATATTATAGGACTACTGAATCGATACGATCACCCCTGGAAAAAAAACACGCATCCGTGATCTTTCTTCTGGCAAAAAAATTACAAAATTCCACAATTTTGCAGATAAGAGCTTGAAACATCTACAGCAGGGTTTTCTGTTACGCTGAATCCAATGGTCTGATTTTCATTAAGATTTTATCACATTTAGGGGGTGTTTCCCCCTTTTTCGAAAATAAGGCAATTTTTTTCAGGCTCGTAACTGTTGATTGGTATGATTAAAATTAATGAAACTTATATATTTGAAATCAGCAAAAAAATATGATTCTTTTGCTGTATCTACTGGTATCAAAATCCCGTTTTTTAGAGTTTCGGCTACTATTGAACCGGGTCGCTCCTTAATTACAGTTCGTTACCACAAACTGGTTGATACAAGAAATTTGAATCAATGTCTCCCTCAGTTCACAACGTTCACACTGAAAACAATTCCTTTTTCATGAATTTTTAGAAGATAGAAAGGTTCCTATTAGCTTAGAAAAAGAGGAGAAGAACCAGGAGTTAATCAAACCAATTTGCAGAAAAGTATGCTTGTTCAGAGGTACACACCACCAATGTTAATACTGGTATATCTGAAATTTATAAATGTCTCCCTCAGTTCACAACGTTCACACTGAACACAATAAAATGCATACAGAAAAAAGCTACAAGCCAAATGAGGCAGTTTTAAACATTTGAAATCAGTTTCAATAGATTTTAAAATAAACCATATCAAATAAAATATATAACAAAACATTTATGAATTACAAGGTGCAATTTAATCGATCATCAAATCAGCCTCATTTGTTGGTTACAAAAATTTAAAATATCTCAAAGGTTAAAAGCGTATCATTGATGTTTTAAAAATTATGATTAATTTTGTTTTAGCGCATTTTAGGAATATAATTCTTTTTTTTTCTGGGTCTCTTGTTTGTTTGTTCTGCCAGTGATAACTACTAATACTACTAATACTAACAACTCACCGCAGCACCAAGCCGCCTGAGGCCAACACAACTACGCACGCTTCTCTTCCATCCTAATCTATTATAGTCTCCCTCTTTACACCCTCCAAAGAAGTTCCCGTTTCCCTTAAGTCTTTTCTTACGACATCCTCCCACCCCAACCGAGGACGACCTGCTTTCGTTTAGTCCTAGACAGTTGGCTGAAAAGGAAAATTTTTAGCAATCTGTCATCCTTCGTCCGCAGAACGTGCCCTAGCCATCACAACCTTTTGCTCAGAGCCCAGCAAACTGGTATTGAACCACATTTTTCGTATAGCCTACTGTCTGAAATGCAGGCACTCAGTCAATACCACTGTATACATAATTAGGTAGTAAGTTTACCGCAGATGATTTCTGGCTCTTCATTCTCGGTGCGAACACAAAGCTCCTCCCACTTATTCATGCATTAGCGAGTTAGTGTGTATGCGTCAATCAATTAGAAATGATTCGAAATTGTATTATTCGTAATCGCGAAAGAAGAAAAAACTTAATGAGCCGGCCAAGTGGTTTACAACTGTCCCATCTCACACTTAATTTATATACAAATTATGACTTAATCTATTATTTCTATACAGTTGACTTAAGTGATTGGAGAAAAAACTTAATGAGCCGGCCAAGTGGTTTACAACTGTCCCATCTCACACTTAATTAATATACAAATTATGACTTAATCTATTATTTATATACAGTGGACTTAAGTGATTGGCCTATGTAGGATTTCTAAAAAAGGGGGCGGGGGGTTGATGAAATTTGTGAAAATAAGGAATTTTTTCTTCTAATATCTGGTGGAATAGATGTGATGGTTTCAGGGGCGGATCCAGGATTTTTTTAGGGGGGGGGGTGCAAAATAGGTTGATCCGATAAACTTACGTTAGGCGCAAGTTTAATTAATGCAAACTTGCGTTAATTAGGTAAATTACACTACTTTAGACGACGTTACGGGGGGCGCCCTCCCCTCTGGATCCACCACTGGATGGTTAATTATTTTTTTTTTCACGTCGTGATATTTATTTTCTCAGACTCTAGTTCCTGTGAAACTTGAAAAAGGCTAATTACCTGTTTTGGCGGAGAGCCGAGATAAGACTAGTTTTGTTTTCAATCAATGTTTTCGTGTGAAATGGACAGGCCTTTCCTGAACCTTAAAGAATAAACACCTCTGTTTGAAAATCTTGGCACTTTGTGAATTTAGATAGCGATAAGGGTTCCTGATTGAGACCAATTTTATGACTTGGGTTCTAATTATTGGTTGCTGTGGGAAAACTTGACACAATAGCGCTATCCAAGAAAATACCAAACGTCTGTTAAGAAGTGTTTTTCGTAAAATTCTTAGGGAGTTTTCAGAAAATTGAAGGACATCCCACATTTTAGTGAAAGATCCAAAATTTTACGGGGCTTTACGCTAGAAAAGCTCCTATTATAGAATATTCTTCCAGTTTGTTTACCAGAAAATAAATAAAATGCATATCTTACTGCTGAGTCTGTATAATTTTAGACCTTTTACGGCACAATTTCTAAAACTTTTTTCTAAAGGGGAACTATGAGAAATAATACATTTTTAGCTATATATCTCAAAGATTTCAGCCTCTAAATTTTACGTTTGATTTAACAGGGCAACCGAATGGCTAACAGTATTAATATTAAATTATTTAATAATAATTTCTGGTCGTTTTGAGTTTGAGTTATTCTAGGCTTCTATTTCTACTAATCTTAAGTTTAATATGGCCTTTACTTTTCTTTAAAAAAACTTTCTTTTTCGTAAAGTTTTCGTAGTATATATATATATATATATATATATATATATATATATATATATATATATATATATATATATATATATATATATATATATATATATATATATATATATATATATATATATATATATATATATATATATATATATATATATATATATGTGTGTGTATATCGGCACGTACAAACAAACAGCTCCTCTCATTTGATCTGCCATTAGCGGTCCAATTACCCTGGAACACGTATTTTGGCAGAAACTTTCTCAAAATGCCTTTAAAACCAACTTGAGACTTCGAAACCTACTTTTAATTCCTAAAAACATCTAATAATAGCATTGCACTACTAATTACCGATTTTCATATATGTATTGGAATAAATTAATTTAAAGTTAGTTTCTTCAAAATTTAGTGTTCCAACGTTGAAGCCAAATTTCACTTTCAAGAGAAATCTGACTTGTCTACCCGTGAAAAGATCTAATGTCGCTTATGTTTATACGTTCTCTGGAGCACTCGCACCACGGTCCGGGTTTTTATAATGGGTGAGATAGGGAAAGATCATACTGCTAATTATATACACAGTGACATATAATGATGAATGGTTAAAATTGGACTTAGTAGTATCCAGTGATGGCTCTGGCTTCCCTTGAGCCTGGGGATAAATCGTAATTAGATCCCCTCCCTCTATCTCCCTCAGAATTTTCAAAAGAAACATTAACGAAATTTTCATTTTTAACAGAAGTAATTTCAATTTATTAGTTAATTAATCATTTATTTTTAATTATTTTTAAGTTTATAATTTAAATAGTTTAATTATCATTAATCATATTTGTTATTTTATCTGATTATTCAAATATTGTTTTTGAATTGTTTTTATTTTTTAATTTATATTTATTTTATTAATTAACTAATAATTTATTGATTATTTTCATTTATAAACTTTCCCTTTAGGCCTACTTTATTTTAGTAAACACAAAATTTTTAAAACTCCACAATGGTTACAGCCGTTAGATTATTTATTTGAAATTTTGCGCCCCTAAAATTTCTGTACCCGGGCTAGTGCCCCCTCTGCCACATAAAACTACTTCTGGTAGTATCATTGTAAGACCTGCCGATCTAAACCTGATTGCTTAAACATTGGAGGAGAGACAAAGCCTCTTGGTCTACCCTGGGGTGTTCTTAATATAGTAATTACCGTAAACGAATTATTACACTTCTTTTTTCTTGTAATTTTGGAACAGGAACATCAGGCTAAGCAAACAACACGGTTATCTTCGTATGTTCAATAGGTATTACACAATATATACCAAGCAGGCACGTACACAGGGGACTTTCTTCAGGAATGGGGTGGCGGTAAATCTATAATAAGAAAAATTTGTTTGATAATCTTATTAAGAAGTTTCAAGTAATTTCAGAATAAAACTAGAGTTGTTGGCGGGCGGCCCCAAAGGTCCCCCTTGCACACATTCATGATACCCATAGTGTTTCTAGACTTTAATTATCATTAATGATCATAAATTATTTGTTGTGCATTCAGCTTTAACTGGTAACTAGCAACAAACTTAGCCTCCAAAGGGGCTAGTATTATAATGCTGGCTATATAACCGTACTACTACTATTACTAAAAACTTACTGAAGCACCAAGCCGCCTAAGAATGACTGAATGAATTTGTTGATTAGCTGTCGAATTAACAAAAATAATGACGGAGCAAAGAAAACACCAACAAGAAAAAACTGAAGAAAAACCACAGAGCACAACGAAACAAAGGAGTCTACAAATAAACAATATATGATATATAGATAAACAATACAACTAATAAACTAAATCACCCAGTTACTGTAAAAGTAAATTGTGCCACTGGTGGATATAAACCTTTGAATTGTGATTTCAAAACATAAGGCCAACACAGCTACGCATGCTCCTTTTCCATCCTAATCCATTCAAAGTCTCCTTCTTTACACCCTCCCAGGGAGTTCTGATTTCCTTTAAATTCTTCCTTAAAACCTCCTCCCAGGCCATTTGAGGATCAACTGCCTTTCATTTGATCCTAACTGGTTGGCTTAAAAGAATGATCTTTGGTAGTCTGTCATCCTTCATCCACAGAACGTGTCCTAACCATCTTGACCTTTCTCTCATTATAGTCCTAGAAAGTGCGACACAATTTACTCATGTAAGCCTTTAAAAACTTGGGATAGTAGATCTAGCTTGTAAACTTTTGACTTATAAAAATGAATTTCGCTTGAAATCTTTTTGTCATATCTTCTTCTGCTTCTCCTTCTTGTTAGAATTGTTGTATGGGCACTTTCGCGTAATCTCACCACCAGAATCAAATTCCAGGCCCTGTAGCGGGCTGCTGTATCTGAGTTTGACTCCTCTGTATCAACCAGTTCGTGGTAACGAACTGTAAGTAAGGAGCGGCCCGGCTCAATGGTAACCGAAACTCTGAAAAACGGGATTTTGATACCAATAGATACATCAAAAGAATCATATTTTAATTCTGATTTCAAATATATAAGTTTCATCAAGTTTAATCTTACCCATCAAAAGTTACGTGCCTGAGAAAATTTGGCTGATTTTCGAAAAAAAGGGAAAGACCCCCTAACAGTTAAAGAACCTTAATGAAAATCACATCATCATATTCAGCGTATTAGAGAACCCTACTGTAGAGGTTTCAAGCTCATATCTACAAAAATGTGGAATTTTCCATTTTTTGTCAGAAGAAAGATCACGGATGGGTTTTTATTTTTTTTTTTGTTTGTTTTTTTTTTTTTTTTTTTTTTACCCAGGGGTGATCGTATCGACCCATTGGTACTTGAAAATCGTAGGAGGGCTCATTGGAACGGAAAATAAAAGTTCTAGTGCCCTTTTTAAGTGACCAAAAAAAAATGGAGAGCAACTAGGCCCCCTCCCACGCTCATTTTTTTCCCAAAGTCACCCGATCAAAATTTTGAGATAGCCATTTTGTTCAGCATGGTCGAAAATATGATAAAAAAGTCTTTTAGGATGACTTGATCCCCCAAAGTCCCGTGGGGGTGGGATTAATTTTATTAAATTTAATCAATTTTAACTTTTTTTTTTGTTTTGTGGTTTGTTTAATGTCTTTTTCTGTTTTTTTTTTTTCGGTTAGGTAGTGGAAGGAGAGGGCCGCGGGCTATTTGGAAGGATCTTTCCATGAAGGACGTTTTCATGGGGGAAGGGACATTGCTATGAAGGGGGCGCCGGATTTCCCAGCATTATTATTAAAGAGAAAACGGTTTATTGATACCAATAGATACATCAAAAGAATCAGATTTCAATGCTGATTTCAAATATATAACTTTCATCAAGTTTAGTACTACCCATCAAAAGTTACGCTCCTGAGAAAATTTGGCTGATTTTCAAAAAAAGGAGGAAAGACCCTCTAAAATCTATGAAATCTTAATAAAAATCCCACCATCATATTCAGCGTATCAGAAAACCCTTCTGCAGAGGTTTCAAGCTCCTATCTATAAAAATGTGGAATTTTCCATTGTTTGCAAGAAGACAGATCATGGATGCGTGTTTATTTGTTTATTTGTTTGTTTGTTTGTTTGTTTGTTGTTTTTTTTTTCCCCAGGGGTGATCGTATCGACCCAGTGGTCCTAGAATATCGTGGGAGGGCTCATTGGAACTGAAATTAAAAGTTCTAGTGCCATTTTTAAGTGACCAAAAAAAATGGAGGCAACTAGGCCCCCTCCCACGCTTATTTTTTTCCCAAAGTCACCCAATCGAAATTTTGAGATAGCCATTTTGTTCAGCATGGTCGAAAATATGATAAATATGTCTTTTAGGATGACTTAATCCCCGAAGTTCCCAGATGGAGGGCTAAAAGTTATGAACTTTACCCAATGTTAACATATAGTATTGGTTATTGGGAAGTATACAGAAGTTTTCAGGAGGTTTTTTTTGCTGGTTGTGGTTGGGTGGGGTGGCTAGGGGGCTATGTTGGAGGATCTGTTCATGATGGAAGTTTTCATGGGGGAAGGAAAATTGCCATGAAGGGGGCGCCGGACTTGCCAGCATTATTTATTGGTTATTGGGAAGTATACAACCATTTTCAGGAAGGATTTTTTCTGGAGAGGGGGGGCTAGAGGAGGGGTTACTCTGGAGAATAGTTTCGTGGAGGATGTTTCTTTGGGGTAAGGGACATTTCTATGAAGGGGGCGCCGGATTTCCAAGCATTATTTAAGAAACGATCAGAAATTAAATAAAAAAAACAAGTTTTTTCAACTGAAATGTAAGAAGGAATATTAGAACTTAAAACGAACAGAAATTATAACGTATGTGAGGGGGTTCTCCCCCAAGTCAGTACCTCGCTCTTTACGCTACAGTTTTTTTTTAGTGCTTTCAAAAGAGCTATCTATTCTAATTAAACGGCCTTTGTGATTCAGGGGTTTCTGAATCAAAATTTTTTTAACTTTTAACGTAAAGAGCGTGGTATTGACTAAGGGGAGAACCCCTTCATATAAGTAATAACATATACGTAATAAAAAAAACAATAGAAAAACAAGCGATACGGCTCAATAGTAATCGAGACTTTTAAAAACGAAATTTTGATGTCAATAAATGTATCAAAAGTATGTGTTTATAATGCTGATCCTAAATATATAAAACTTATTAAGTTTAGTATTACTCATCAAAGGCTACGAGCCTGAGAAAATTTACTCGATTTTTTAAAGAGGGGGGAAACATCCCCTGCAAGTGAAAGAATTTTAATGAAAATCATGCCGTCAGATTCAGCGTATCAGCAAACCCTATTACATAGGTTTCAAGCTCATATCTGCAAAAATCTGCAACTTTGTATTTTTTGCCAGAAGAAAAATATAAGAATATAGAAGTTAGTTACGTAAGTTAATTTGTAAAGACATCCATTTAGCAAAAGAAAAGTAAAATTTTTATACAAATAAAAGCTGCATTAACTAAAAAACGATCAGAAATTAAATAAAAAAAACAAGTTTTTTAAACTGAAAGTAAGGAGCGACATTAAAACTTAAAACGAACAGAAATTATTCCGTATATGAAAGGGGCTGTCCCCTCCTCAACGCCTCGCTCTTTACGCTAAAGTTTGACTCTGTCTCACAACTTTATTTTTTAAAACAATAAAAAACTTTAGCGTAAAGAGCGAGGCGTTGAGGAGGGACAGCCCTTTCATATACGGAATAATTACTGTTCGTTTTAAGTTTTAATGTCGCTCCTTACTTTCAGTTTAAAAAACTTGTTTTTTTTATTTAATCATTGAACAGAGTTCAACCCTATTTGTACCACTGTGTTTGTCAAAACAAATATATAACCTAAATTTTCTATCTATATAAGGACTTACTGAAGCTTACGGTGTTTTAAAGCATTATAAAAAATTCACTTTTATTAGTTTATAATAAGCATTTTGAAATAACAAAATTCTAAAATTTGAAACACTGAAATCTTCATTGGATGCCTAAAACACTAAGTTAATTGCAATAGGGCTGAAAACATTAAATCATAAGGCTGAAAACAACATGCCAAAAACTCGTGCAGCTCTAAAGAAGTCTAAAAAAGAGGAAAAGCCTTAAAAATAGGAAACTAAAAATAGACGATAAATATTTCACTTTATCTCTGTATATTTTTTAAATTCCCTTCATCATGCCCTCTTCAAACCTATGAGAATTTTAACCACCATCCCTAAGTACGCGAACATGGAGAAAATATCAAACAAAAAATATTACTTGTCGCTGAAATGAAGATACAGTTAAAATTCAACTGGCGATATCTGGAATCCTTAAATAATTATTAATATCAATCAAAATTCAAAATAAAAAAAAAAAAAAAAAAAAACAAAGAAACAAACTGCTTAAATCACTTGAAAAAACAACAACGTTTTGAATTTAATTTTTAGACTCTGCAGAATTCCTGACATCACAAGTGAGCCATTGTACGGATATTTTAAAGGTTGGTGAATCTAATTGCATGGAATTTTTAAGAAATGCGTCTTGTTCAGGAAAAATTCTTTACTGACGTCACAATAAAAAGCGCCATGAACGTTTGAGTTTTCCACAGCCCATTGCAAAAGTGTTATCAGTCTGTAAATGTTCTTTAGTATTACTAACGTGGAGTTCCAGACTCTGACCAGAGTCTGGACCAAACTCTGTCTTGGATTGAGTGTGAAAATAAGTGAGCAGCTTTGGATTCTGTATAAAACAGAGTTTGTAATTATTAAACTGTCAGCCCATCACAAGACAGACGGCAGCTATCATTCTTACGGTTCTGTGGTTTTTAAATCCTAACTTTAGATAGCACTAACTATTAAGTGTTCTACTTTACAGCAGAATCAGTCAACCTTGGTTGTAAGTAGCCTTATAAACTGAATAATTTTGACCAAAGTACTCCCCTCCTCTTGCATTAGAATACCGAAGTATTCCCCTCCTCTTACCAAAGTATTCCCCTCCTCCTTTGACCAACTATTTGTCCCTCCTCTTGCTTAGCTTACGTAGTTCATTTATAGATATTTCGTCGAAAAGAGAGGGAAGACTGCTTTCCCTCCAAGCTGTTTGGGCTTCGTCAGAAATTGTCCATTAGACTATCATATTGGCTTTTATTTTGATGTTTTCAAGCGTGAACTATAATTTTCTACTTAGAACATATTGGAAGACATTTCCTTATTTATTGAGTAGTACAAAATAGAACTGTATATAAAAAAGACTTCATTTCCTTTTAGAGAAAGTTATCAACAATAAATTAGCCTAAGTTAAAGATGGATGGCGTAACTAGAAATTTACGTTCAAAAAACATTTTTTTTAAATATCCATGCCAAATTGAAAATCCCATATATTTGACAAAAAACAGCTAACCATCAATTCTACAAGCATTTGATTTTTGTCGTGAAAGTTAAATGAATACTGCCAATTTCTAAAACAATCTGAAAACCACTCTTTAACAAAGCCCAGAGTTCCAATTCCAAAAAAAAACAAACTAAATTCAAATATTGTTGCAATTATCTCTACAGCAGCAGCTGCAAACTAATAAAGAACCCGCAGCCCGTAGTAGCCGAAATTTAAAAAGACGGATTTTGGAAGAAATTGTCCAGTGACAAATACTTCCAATGTAAAATTCTTTAGAAGATTATATCAGATTTCATTCAGATTCGACTAAACACAAATTAATGGTTGCAACAAGAAACAAGAAATATTTGAAATTTCAGAAAAGAGTCTAAAACCGTTCGAATTACGTCCACTTTAAATAAACAGTAACGCTCTTGAAACTGCCATTGTCAAAAACGCTTAATTCGAGGTCCACAGAGATCCTTGAACTAGTAGGAAAGTCACAATTTTGCATTAGTTTACTGATACAGCACTAAAATATTTCCTTTTTTCCGTAGGTGTGATCGTATCGAACCAGGGACTAAAGAATATTGGCAGAGGGCTCATTTAAACGGATATGAAAATAGCAAGACACATTTTGAAGTGGCAACTAAGACTGCATTGTAACAAAGGGCTGTTTTCTCCGATTTAGCGTGGGAAAATATTAAATATGGCCCAAGTAGGGCCAAATTATCCGAGAATGCCAATTCAAAGTAAGCCACTTTGTTTTGAAATTGTTAAAATAGCTGGTTCAATTGTTCATTATGTGTTTAAAATAATGCCAGTCACAAGAGTTCAATTGTTTAATATGCCCTTCACATACCATATATTTTAAATTCTAACTTAAGACTTTATTAACTATTAGATTTTCTGCTTTATAGTAGAATTAATCAACCCTAGTCCTAAGTAGTTTTATAAATTGTAAAATTTTAATTAAATACTCCTGGTGTTATAAATATTCGCGCCTACTCATGCATAGCACACAAAGTTCAGTTATGAGATATTTTGTCGATAAGAGAAGAAAAACTGCTTCCCCTCCAAGTTGTTTTGGCTTCGTCACGAATTGTTCATTAGGCTATCATATTGGCTCTTTGTTTTGAAGTTTTCAAGCGTGAACTGCAATTTCCTGCTTAGAACATGGTGGAAGATATTTCCTCATTTATTATGCAGCCCAACATAAAACTGTATATATAAAAAGATTTTATTATATTGATTAGAAAGTTGTCAAAAATAAATAAAATTGAATTAAAATCTGATGGCATTAATTGAAATTAACGTAAAAAATAGACCTTAAATTAGTCCTGCCGAATTGAAAATCCCACACGCTTGCCAGAAAGAGCAGACTATTCTCAATTCTGCAATCGTGTGGCACTATTATAAAAGAATAAAATGAACTCTGCTAATTTCTGCTAAGTTCTACAAAATGTTTTTACTGCACACGATACTTTTTACAGTTTTCATTCGGGTACAGCCCGAAGCGTGCGTCAATTATTTCTAAGTTTCGCTCCAGCGTAAGCAAATCCTGAAAAGGAAAGACATCCAGCTTATCAGATAAACATGTCATATGCTTGAAGCCTTTTGTCTTTGACCATGTTGCCAGCATTTGCAGAGGCTAAGAATTGGGGCAACTTCATCTCGACTCCACTCAACGTAACAAATTTGGAAATTTAATGTCGTTTTTATTCATAAGCTCGCCCTTTTTTCACACACTGTGAGGTGGAAATTTAAAATAGAAAATTCCTTATAATTTGGGTCATTTTAGAGTAATTACCTTATCAGTAGTTACTTGTAGTTCCAAATAACAAAAAAAGGTAACATAACAAGTTTTATTTCCGAATAATGATTTTTGGATTTGAATATTTTACGCCTTGAAAGTCCATTTACTCAAGAAAGTAGTGCAGCAGTTCGTCTCCAAGGGGAAAAAACATGAAGGCCAATTTGCTGAATCAAATCGATTTCTTTGCTTCTCTATTGTGGTTGTTAGGATGAATTATGACAGGATATTTTCTTCAGTTTTTCCAAGAAACTGAAATTGGAAAGAATTGAAAGGAGGAACACAGGACCATCTTCGGTCAAAGTGTTTTCTTTTATTATAGGGATAAAATGAAAGACTTCTGACAACAGTAGTGATTGAACTGGTCGAGCAATCAACAACATATTTTATATTTATTTAGATATATAATAATAATAATAATAACTCTTTATTTCCATAATAGCTTATAGCTAGCAGCGGACGTCGAACAACAAGAAAATATAACACCTGAGATCAGATAAATAAATATAAAAATAAATAAACTTTTTCACAACTTTTTATAGATTTCCTTTCAACTAGTTCCTCATTATAGTGGTTCATGAAGTATGGAACAAACGATGATAGGTACCTTTTTGATGCCTTTCGGGGTGGGGGACAAAGGAGTTGGCACGACGAAGTGAGGGCTCCTCTACGTGTTTTTGGCCGACTAATCTCTGATTCCTGGAAATCCGGTAATATTTTGCGATGGACATCAGAACTTAGGCATTTTTTTCCGAAACGCATCGTGAGATCGTGGCGCCTTTCAGATAGTTTCTGAAGCCTCAGTTTCTGCAGGCTGTCCTCATAGGATGTATAATTTGCCCCAAGCATTATTTGGCAAGCCCGCTTTTGAATATTTTCAAGCTTTTCGGTTTGGATAGCCGTTAGACCTGGGTGCTAAACGGGATAAGCATACTGGGTTTGCGATCGGACATGCCTACAGTATAGACTGCGCATAATGGAAATTTGGATATTGAACCGCGTTAGGCAAGCAAAGGATTTTAGGCATAGGGAAGCCTTTTGGAGGATAGACTGTATATGTGGATCCCAGTCAGGTTTCTTTTGAAAATTACTCCTAGGATTTTTATTTCATCTTTAGTTGTAAGTCCAGTGTCTTCTTGGGACGGAATTGAAGATTTTAAAAAGCTAACACGTAGAATATGGCTCTTGGTTTCACTAACTGTAAGCATTACAGATTATTCTTTAGCTGGAAAAATATTGATGATGTGGCGATTTCCTCTGCTAGGCTCGCTAAGGTGCGGAATGATATGCTTGACAGGTCGTCAGCAAACTTGTAGCGACTTTGTATATGTGCTAGGACATGGTTAAAAACAATAAAAAAGATCAGTGGTCCTAATTTTGTCCCTTGGGGTGCTCCGCACCATATTTCTTGGAATTCGGATGCTTCATCCTGCGTGAGTGAAACACATTGGTTTCGATTGTGCAGGAAGCTTGCAACCATTCTCACAAGAAACTGTCGAGCACCCATTTCTTTAGCTCGGTTAATAGCTATCAGGTGTTGGATGCTGTCAAACGCCTTTACTATATCGCTGAGAAGGATTTCTGCGTATGTCTCTTCCTTCTCGAGATGTTTCATCAGATCGTCAAGAAGACAAACAAGATAGTGGGTAGTAGTATCCGACCATTTCTTAGATTTAAATATTAATATTTCAAATAATAATAAATTAGTTTTTAAATTATATAATAAAACGGATGATTTTAATTTTAAAGTAATTAATTTTCCATATCTTGAAAGTAATATACATTCAAATATTACTTATTCGGCTTATTATTCCCAATTATTTAGGTATGCAAAAATATGCAGTAATTACGCAGATTTTAAAATTATATGTAAAAAGCTGAGCGAAAAACTTATCTTAAGAGGTTTTTCTGCCAAAAAAAATAGTTAGCAATTCAAAAAATTTATTTTCATGTATCATGAACTCTAAATTAAATATAAAAAAAATTATAAAGAAATACTGAATGATATTTTAATATAATTTCTCGCAGGTTGAGTTTCTAGGGGTTTCAAACAAACTTGAGGATCTTTAAATTGGTAATTGGTGCCAGAGACCAATGAAAGATACATCTGGAAGTGTCTTCGTTTGTTCCGTTATGGTCTCTCAGTGACCTCTGGGATTTGATTGTGGAAGCATTGAAACACTTTTTGTATGTAATTTTTATTAGCTTGACTAGTATGCAGGTATTTCACAGGTTTGACCTGACATAGGGTTACCATATAGATCTTATGGTAGAGGCGCCACCGTGCTGGGTAAGGAATGTAAAGCCTCGAAACCCGTTAAGGCCGGTGGTATTCTTCTGATGAGCCCTAAATGGAAGGTTTTACTTGGAAATTTTTTGCTAGATTTAAGGTGCTTTTGCTGGTAATTTTACAACGACTTACATTTATTGATGACAACTTTGCATGGATTTGGACTTTTCTATTTGGTTGATGGTTTGGGTATACTGTTTGGTCCTAGGTAGTTGGATGGATGTGTAAGGTGAAAGCCTCGTTCAAGTGCACATTTGTCTCAATTGCTGGATTAGGACGACAGTTTTTTTTTTTTTTTTTTTTTTTTTTTTTTGCCAAGTAATTA
Organism: Artemia sp. Qi Xiang Cuo; assembly: GCF_049724085.1. NCBI lineage: Eukaryota > Metazoa > Arthropoda > Branchiopoda > Anostraca > Artemiidae > Artemia > Artemia sp. Qi Xiang Cuo. The sequence goes on from NC_142800.1 coordinate 18,094,343, forward strand.
CCTCTTAAACATAATATGAATCCAGGTTGGATCTAGTGCTGGTGGAGGAATCATAAAAATTCCTCCCCGACGGACCTTAACCCTGGTCCAGGTTTTACCTGAAATTGATGATTATTTGGCGAATTTATCACTTACTTTAAAAGCGTTTCATAAGCAATTGTTCTATTTAGTGTTTTTTTTATTGAATTGTGTTTTATTTTTTATTTATTTTTTTTTTTATTAATTAGAGCAACCTTTCTACTTGTGCACTTTTGGCTTCTCTGTTGGAGATGGCTTGTATTTCTCCATTTTTTTTCTTTCTTGTTTTATTTGATTTCATATTTCATATTTAACAATATTTTAAAGGATTATATTAGAAGTTGTCTGACAAATATTATTAAGTGTAATTTTCTTTTTTTTCTTTGTAACTATCAAATAATACCACGAAGATGTGTTAAAAGAACTTTATATAATAAAAAGTTTCAATGTTTATTAAATGGAAAGGTAAATTGTAAAACAAATAATATTATCTATTTACTAGAATGTAGAAATTTTCAATTACAATATCTGGGGGAAACAATTAACAATATATATAAGATATTTTCGGGAAATAAAACTACAATTACAAAGGAAAAAACTAATAATTATCTAGTTCAACATTGTAATAATGGTACTTGCTCGGTATCTAATCTAACTATTACAATTTTAGAAAATCTGGACCTAGAAAACTTTACTAAAGAGGAAAAAAATAATAAATTACGCAGACAAGAAGAGTATTGGATCCATGCTCTGGGTACTGCGTATCCTTTTGGGCTAAATGATCGAGTTGCGAAATACGGAGACATGTCAAATGTAGTTGCTAATTGTATCAATGGGCTAACTGAGCACCCTTCTTTTAATTGCCCCACTAAACGTAAAATCCGATCAAGAGGATATAGTAAAAATAATAAAAAGAATTATTTAGATTTAAATGCATTTTTAATCGATTTAGGTCACATATTTGATAATAATGGACTGACTAGTTTAATACAATCTTTAAATAAGTTATCAAAGAATAATTTAATAAAAGTTTTCTGGATTGCAAAAAATAGTGCAACATGTAACTCAAAAAATAAATTAATTTATGATGCAGTTTGTATTTTAGCTAAATCAAAATTTATCTCAAAATATATTAAATATGAAAAAATTTTAAATAATGATAATAGATTATATTTGTCTATTAGTTTTTGTTATAAACAAATATAAGATATTAATTTGTCAAGAATCTTAAACCAGCGGAGAGTAAAGAACGCCCTTCCAAGTAAATTGGTGTATAATGGTAGTCCAATTTTAACATATAAATTTTCATAAACAATTGGTCAAATGATTTTTAACTATAATTCAATACTTAAAAAACTGGACGGGGGGAGTAATTGGAAACCGGTTTGTAATTGTGAGCAATTTCTACCGTATGTGGATCAAACTTATAAGCATATTGTAACGGGGGATTTGTCCATTATAAAGCATCGTGATCTTCAAAAGATAACGAAAATGGGGGCTAAATTCCGTCTTTCTTACCACATGAGGCCAGCAGATATTCTTAGGGGATTAAAGAATGATTTAAACGTATTTATTGATAATTGGTGCAAGAAGGAGAAATTTACTAATGATAGATTTCAGAATTGGATAAATTTGATTTTGAATAGTGTAAGAAATAAAGTGTATAGAGTTAATCTTACATATTCTTTTAAAAAATAAATATTTTATAATGACAATATGAAAAAAGAAATTGATAATTTAAAGAATGAATTTACAATTGTACAAGTTGATAAGGCTAGCAATAATTTTGACATAATTTGTCAGAAACTCTATTGTGATATTTTATCAAAAGAGTTACAAACAACAAATACATACGAAAAGGCCCATATGGAGGAGAAGAGTTTAATTGAAAATATAGAAGAAAGACTTTTGAAAAATTTCAATATCAAAATAAATGATAATGACAAACAGTTTCCTTTCTTATATTGGACGATAAAATTTCACAAAAATCCACCAAAACCACGTTTTATTGCTGGGGCAGCAAGGTGTCCAACCAGAATTGCGGCTACTGATCTATCTTTAATTTTAGGAGAAATTAGAAATAAATTTAAAGCATATTGCTCTGGAATTAAAAAATTTTCTAACTTTAACCCATATTGGAGTGTTAATAACTCGTTACAAGTGATAGATTCTTTGGTGAATGTTTCAGCTAAAAGAGTCGATTCATTTGATTTTACTACTTTGTATAAAAATTTGTCACTAAATTTATTATTCGAAAAATTGAAAACGGTGATAAAGAAATCTTTTCTTTTTTCTAATATCGGATTTTTTAAAATTGATACTTTTAATAAAAAAGCCCGATGGACGAATTTCGTTAGAAGCACTATTAATTCAAGATGTTATAGCTTGGATATGATATGCGATTTATTGGAATTTGTTCTATTTAATACATTTATAAGATTTAGTGGGAATTTATATAAACAAACTGTAGGTATTCCTATGGGTGGGAATGCAAGTCCATTCATAGCAGACCTGTTTTTAAGCCAATTAGAATATGAATATATGATAGATAAAAATAGCCCAAGCAACGTAAAATATAACCTTTCAAATAATAAAAGATATCTGGACGATCTCTTGGTAATAAATTGTGCAGAGTTTATTGATATTTCAAAAAATATTTATCCACAAGAGTTAATTCTTGAGCCTAGCTATGGGATGGGATACTCCGACCATTTCTTAGATTTAAATATTAATATTTCAAATAATAATAAATTAGTTTTTAAATTATATAATAAAACGGATGATTTTAATTTTAAAGTAATTAATTTTCCATATCTTGAAAGTAATATACATTCAAATATTACTTATTCGGCTTATTATTCCCAATTATTTAGGTATGCAAAAATATGCAGTAATTACGCAGATTTTAAAATTAGATGTAAAAAGCTGAGCGAAAAACTTATCTTAAGAGGTTTTTCTGCCAAAAAAATTAGTTGGCAATTCAAAAAATTTAGTTTCATGTATCATGAACTCTTAAGTAAATATACAAAAAATTATAAAGAAATACTGAATGATATTTTAATATAATATCTCGCAGGTTGAGTTTCTAGGGTTTCAAACAAACTTGAGGATCTTTAAATTGGTAATTGGTTCCAGATACCAATAAAAGATACATCTGGAAGTGTCTTCGTTTGTTCCGTTATGGTCTCTCAGTGACCTCTGGGATTTGATTGTGGAAGCATTGAAACACTTTTTGTATGTAATTTTTATGAGCTTCACTAGTTGGCAGGTATTTAACAGGTTTGACCTGACATAAGGTTACCATATAGATCTTATGGTATAGGCGCCACCATTATGGGTAAAGAATGTAAAACCTCGAAACCCGCTAAGGCTGGTGATATTCTTCTGATGAGCCCTAAATGGAAGGTTTTACTTGGAAATATTTTGCTAGATTTAAGGTGCTTTTGCTGGTAATTTTACATCGACTTACATTTATTGATGACAACTTTGCATGGATTTGGACTTTTCTATTTGGTTGATGGTTTGGGTATACTGTTTGGTCCTAGGTAGTTGGATGGATGTGTAAGGTGAGAGCCTCGTTCAAGTGCACATTTGTCTCAATTGCTGGATTAGGACTACAGTTTTTTTTTTTTTTTTTTTTTTTTTTTTTTTTTTTTTTTTTTTTTTTGCCAAGTAATTACCTCTTAAACATAATATATATATATATATATATATATATATATATATATATACATATATATATTCACCTGGTATGCAACTCCAGCTATATATATATATATATATATATATATATATATATATATATATATATATATATATACATTCTTAGACCACAATGGCTATACATGACAAACGAAACTCAGAGAAGAGAGAAAGTAACAAAATGAAAAATAAAATCAAAAAGGGTGAAAAAACAAGGATTTTGTCAGCCAGCGAACCATGAAGAAGACAAAATATAAGCAAATATTTCGACAAGGACCTCCGCCAAGTTGTCCTCAGTGCTAAAAAAAAAAAAAAAAAAAAAAAAAAAAAAAAAAAAAAAAAAATTTCAAATATTTCTTGTTTCTTGTTGCAACCATTAATTTGTGTTTAGTCGAATCTGAATGAAATCTGATATAATCTTCTAAAGAATTTTACATTGGAAGTATTTGTCACTGGACAATTTCTTCCAAAATCCGTCTTTTTAAATTTCGGCTACTACGGGCTGCGGGTTCTTTATTAGTTTGCAGCTGCTGCTGTAGAGATAATTGCAACAATATTTGAATTTAGTTTGTTTTTTTTTGGAATTGGAACTCTGGGCTTTGTTAAAGAGTGGTTTTCAGATTGTTTTAGAAATTGGCAGTATTCATTTAACTTTCACGACAAAAATCAAATGCTTGTAGAATTGATGGTTAGCTGTTTTTTGTCAAATATATGGGATTTTCAATTTGGCATGGATATTTAAAAAAATGTTTTTTGAACGTAAATTTCTAGTTACGCCATCCATCTTTAACTTAGGCTAATTTATTGTTGATAACTTTCTCTAAAAGGAAATGAAGTCTTTTTTATATACAGTTCTATTTTGTACTACTCAATAAATAAGGAAATGTCTTCCAATATGTTCTAAGTAGAAAATTATAGTTCACGCTTGAAAACATCAAAATAAAAGCCAATATGATAGTCTAATGGACAATTTCTGACGAAGCCCAAACAGCTTGGAGGGAAAGCAGTCTTCCCTCTCTTTTCGACGAAATATCTATAAATGAACTACGTAAGCTAAGCAAGAGGAGGGACAAATAGTTGGTCAAAGGAGGAGGGGAATACTTTGGTAAGAGGAGGGGAATACTTCGGTATTCTAATGCAAGAGGAGGGGAGTACTTTGGTCAAAATTATTCAGTTTATAAGGCTACTTACAACCAAGGTTGACTGAATCTGCTGTAAAGTAGAACACTTAATAGTTAGTGCTATCTAAAGTTAGGATTTAAAAACCACAGAACCGTAAGAATGATAGCTGCCGTCTGTCTTGTGATGGGCTGACAGTTTAATAATTACAAACTCTGTTTTATACAGAATCCAAAGCTGCTCACTTATTTTACACTCAATCCAAGACAGAGTTTGGTCCAGACTCTGGTCAGAGTCTGGAACTCCACGTTAGTAATACTAAAGAACATTTACAGACTGATAACACTTTTGCAATGGGCTGTGGAAAACTCAAACGTTCATGGCGCTTTTTATTGTGACGTCAGTAAAGAATTTTTCCTGAACAAGACGCATTTCTTAAAAATTCCATGCAATTAGATTCACCAACCTTTAAAATATCCGTACAATGGCTCACTTGTGATGTCAGGAATTCTGCAGAGTCTAAAAATTAAATTCAAAACGTTTTTTTTTTTTCAATTGATTTAAGAAGTTAGTTTCTTTTTTTTTTTTTTTTTTTTTTTTATTTTGAATTTTGATTGATATTAAGACTTATTTTATGATTCCAGATATCGCCAGTTTAATTTTAACTGTATCTTCATTTCAGCGACAAGTAATATTTTTTGTTTGATATTGTCTCCATGTTCGCGTACTTAGGGATGGTGGTTAAAATTCTCATAGGTTTGAAGAGGGCATGATGAAGGGAATTTAAAAAATATACAGAGATAAAGTGAAATATTTATCGTCTATTTTTAGTTTCCTATTTTTAAGGCTTTTCCTCTTTTTTAGACTTCTTTAGAGCTGCACGAGTTTTTGGCATGTTGTTTTCAGCCTTATGATTTAATGTTTTCAGCCCTATTGCAATTAACTTAGTGTTTTAGGCATCCAATGAAGATTTCAGTGTTTCAAATTTTAGAATTTTGTTATTTCAAAATGCTTATTATAAACTAATAAAAGTGAATTTTTTATAATGCTTTAAAACACCGTAAGCTTCAGTAAGTCCTTATATAGATAGAAAATTTAGGTTATATATTTGTTTTGACAAACACAGTGGTACAAATAGGGTTGAACTCTGTTCAATGATACAGAGGAGTCAAACTCAGATACAGCAGCCCGCTACAGGGCCTGGAATTTGATTCTGGTGGTGAGATTACGCGAAAGTGCCCATACAACAATTCTAACAAGAAGGAGAAGCAGAAGAAGATATGACAAAAAGATTTCAAGCGAAATTCATTTTTATAAGTCAAAAGTTTACAAGCTAGATCTACTATCCCAAGTTTTTAAAGGCTTACATGAGTAAATTGTGTCGCACTTTCTAGGACTATAATAAGAGAAAGGTCAAGATGGCTATGACACGTTTTGTGAATGAAGGATAACAGACTGCCCATAATCATCCTTGTCGGGCAACCAGTTAGGATCAAATGAAAGGCAGTTGATCCTCAAATGGCCTGGGAGGAGGTTTTAAGGAAGAATTTAAAGGAAATCAGAACTCCCTGGGAGGGTGTAAAGAAGGAGACTTTGAATGGATTAGGATGGAAAAGGAGCATGCGTAGCTGTGTTGGCCTTATGTTTTGAAATCACAATTCAAAGGTTTATATCCACCAGTGGCACAATTTACTTTTACAGTAACTGGGTGATTTAGTTTATTAGTTGTATTGTTTATCTATATATAATCTATTGTTTATTTGTAGACTCCTTTGTTTCGTTGTGCTCTGTGGTTTTTCTTCAGTTTTTTCTTGTTGGTGTTTTCTTTGCTCCGTCATTATTTTTGTTAATTCGACAGCTAATCAACAAATTCATTCAGTCATTCTTAGGCGGCTTGGTGCTTCAGTAAGTTTTTAGTAATAGTAGTAGTACGGTTATATAGCCAGCATTATAATACTAGCTCCTTTGGAGGCTAAGTTTGTTGCTAGTTACCAGTTAAAGCTGAATGCACAACAAATAATTTATGATCATTAATGATAATTAAAGTCTAGAAACACTATGGGTATCATGAATGTGTGCAAGGGGGACCTTTGGGGCCGCCCGCCAACAACTCTAGTTTTATTCTGAAATTACTTGAAACTTCTTAATAAGATTATCAAACAAATTTTTCTTATTATAGATTTACCGCCACCCCATTCCTGAAGAAAGTCCCCTGTGTACGTGCCTGCTTGGTATATATTGTGTAATACCTATTGAACATACGAAGATAACCGTGTTGTTTGCTTAGCCTGATGTTCCTGTTCCAAAATTACAAGAAAAAAGAAGTGTAATAATTCGTTTACGGTAATTACTATATTAAGAACACCCCAGGGTAGACCAAGAGGCTTTGTCTCTCCTCCAATGTTTAAGCAATCAGGTTTAGATCGGCAGGTCTTACAATGATACTACCAGAAGTAGTTTTATGTGGCAGAGGGGGCACTAGCCCGGGTACAGAAATTTTAGGGGCGCAAAATTTCAAATAAATAATCTAACGGCTGTAACCATTGTGGAGTTTTAAAAATTTTGTGTTTACTAAAATAAAGTAGGCCTAAAGGGAAAGTTTATAAATGAAAATAATCAATAAATTATTAGTTAATTAATAAAATAAATATAAATTAAAAAATAAAAACGATTCAAAAACAATATTTGAATAATCAGATAAAATAACAAATATGATTAATGATAATTAAACTATTTAAATTATAAACTTAAAAATAATTAAAAATAAATGATTAATTAACTAATAAATTGAAATTACTTCTGTTAAAAATGAAAATTTCGTTAATGTTTCTTTTGAAAATTCTGAGGGAGATAGAGGGAGGGGATCTAATTACGATTTATCCCCAGGCTCAAGGGAAGCCAGAGCCATCACTGGATACTACTAAGTCCAATTTTAACCATTCATCATTATATGTCACTGTATATATAATTAGCAGTAGGATCTTTCCCTATCTTACCAATTAAAAAAACTCGGATCGAGGTACGAGTGTTCCAGAGAACATATAAACATAAGCAACATTAGATCTTTTCACGGATAGACAAGTCAGATTTCTCTTGAACGTGAAACTTGGCTTCAACGTTGGAACACTAAATTTTTAATATACTAATTTTAAATTAATTTATTCCAATACATATATGAACATCGGTAATTAGTAGTGGAATGTTATTATTAGATGTTTTTAGGAATTAAAAGTAGGCTTTGAAGTTTCAAAGGCTTTTGAGAAAGTTTCTGCCAAAATAGGTCTTACAGGGTAATTGGACCGCTAATGGCAGATCAAATGAGAGGAGCTGTTTGTTTGTACGTGCCGATATACACACACACATATATATATATATATATATATATATATATATATATATATATATATATATATATATATATATATATATATATATATATATATATATATATATATATATATATATATATATATATATATATATATATATATATATATATATATATATATATATATATATATATATATATATATATATATATATATATATATATATATATATATACTACGAAAACTTTACGAAAAAGAAAGTTTTTTTAAAGAAAAGTAAAGGCCATATTAAACTTAAGATTAGTAGAAATAGAAGCCTAGAATAACTCAAACTCAAAACGACCAGAAATTATTATTAAATAATTTAATATTAATACTGTTAGCCATTCGGTTGCCCTGTTAAATCAAACGTAAAATTTAGAGGCTGAAATCTTTGAAATATATAGCTAAAAATGTATTATTTCTCATAGTTCCCCTTTAGAAAAGTTTTAGAAGTTGTGCCGTAAAAGGTCTAAAATTATACAGACTCAGCAGTAAGATATGCATTTTATTTATTTTCTGGTAAACAAACTGGAAGAATATTCTATAATAGGAGCTTTTCTAGCGTAAAGCCCCGTAAAATTTTGGATCTTTCACTAAAATGTGGGATGTCCTTCAATTTTCTGAAAACTCCCTAAGAATTTTACGAAAAACACTTCTTAACAGACGTTTGGTATTTTCTTGGATAGGGCTATGTGGCAACTTTTACCACAGCAACCAATAATTAGAACACAAGTCATAAAATTGGTCTCATTCAGGAACCCTTATCGCTATCTAAATTCACAAAGTGCCAAGATTTTCAAACAGAGGTGTTTATTCTTTAAGGTTCAGGAAAGGTCTGTCCATTTCACACGAAAACATTGATTGAAAACAAAACTAGTCTTATCTCGGCTCTCCGCCAAAACAGGTAATTAGCCTTTTTCAAGTTTCACAGGAACTAGAGTCTGAGAAAATAAATATCACGACGTGAAAAAAAAAATAATTAACCATCCAGTGGTGGATCCAGAGGGGAGGGTGCCCCCCGTAACGTAGTCTCTAGTAGTGTAATTTTCCTAATTAACGCAAGTTTGCATTAATTAAACTTGCGCCTAACGTAAGTTTATCGCATCAACCTATTTTGCACCCCCCCCCCCTAAAACAATCCTGGATCCGCCCCCGAAACCATCACATCTATTCCACCAGTTATTAGAAGAAAAAAATTACTTTTTTCCACAAATTTCATCAGCCCCCCGCCCCCTTTTTTAGAAATCCGACGTAGGCCAATCACTTAAGTCCACTGTATAGAAATAATAGATTAAGTAATAATTTGTATATTAATTAATTGTGAGATGGGACAGTTGTAAACCACTTGGCCGGCTCATTAAGTTTTTTCTCCAATCACTTAAGTCCACTGTATAGAAATAATAGATTAAGTCATAATTTGTATATAAATTAAGTGTGAGATGGGACAGTTGTAAACCACTTGGCCGGCTCATTAAGTTTTTTCTTCTTTCGCGATTACGAATAATACAATTTCGAATCATTTCTAATTGATTGACGCATACACACTAACTCGCTAATGCATGAATAAGTGGGAGGAGCTTTGTGTTCGCACCGAGAATGAAGAGCCAGAAATCATCTGCGGTAAACTTACTACCTAATTATGTATACAGTGGTATTGACTGAGTGCCTGCATTTCAGACAGTAGGCTATACGAAAAATGTGGTTCAATACCAGTTTGTTGGGCTCTGAGCAAAAGGTTGTGATGGCTAGGGCACGTTCTGCGGACGAAGGATGACAGATTGCTAAAAATTTTCCTTTTCAGCCAACTGTCTAGGACTAAACGAAAGCAGGTCGTCCTCGGTTGGGGTGGGAGGATGTCGTAAGAAAAGATTTAAGGGAAACCGGAACTTGCCGAGAGGGTGTAAAGAGATAAATTAGGCTGGAGGAGGAGCGTGCGTAGTTGTGTTGGCCTCAGGCGGCTTGGTGCTGCGGTGAGTTGTTAGTATTAGTAGTATTAGTAGTTATCACTGGCAGAACAAACAAACAAGAGACCCAGAAAAAAAAAGAATTATATTCCTAAAATGCGCTAAAACAAAATTAATCATAATTTTTAAACCATCAATGATACGCTTTTAACCTTTGAGATATTTTAAATTTTTGTAACCAACAAATGAGGCTGATTTGATGATCGATTAAATTGCACCTTGTAATTCATAAATGTTTTGTTATATATTTTATTTGATATGGTTTATTTTAAAATCTATTGAAACTGATTTCAAATGTTTAAAACTGCCTCATTTGGCTTGTAGCTTTTTTGTGTATGCATTTTATTGTGTTCAGTGTGAACGTTGTGAACTGAGGGAGACATTTATAAATTTCAGATATACCAGTATTAACATTGGTGGTGTGTACCTCTGAACAAGCATACTTTTCTGCAAATTGGTTTGATTAACTCCTGGTTCTTCTCCTCTTTTTCTAAGCTAATAGGAACCTTTCTATCTTCTAAAAATTCATGAAAAAGTAATTGTTTTCAGTGTGAACGTTGTGAACTGAGGGAGACATTGATTCAAATTTCTTGTATCAAACAGTTTGTGGTAACGAACTGTAATTAAGGAGCGACCCGGCTCAATAGTAACCGAAACTCTAAAAAACGGAATTTTGAAACCAATAGATACATCAAAAGAATCATATTTTTTTGCTGATTTCAAATATATAAGTTTCATTAATTTTAATCATACCAATCAACAGTTACGAGCCTGAAAAAAATTGCCTTATTTTCGAAAAAGGGGGAAACACCCCCTAAATGTGATAAAATCTTAATGAAAATCAGACCATTGGATTCAGCGTAACAGAAAACCCTGCTGTAGATGTTTCAAGCTCTTATCTGCAAAATTGTGGAATTTTGTAATTTTTTTTCCAGAAGAAAGATCACGGATGCGTGTTTTTTTTTCAGGGGTGATCGTATCGGTCTAGTAGTCCTAGAATATCGCAAGAGGGATCATTCGAACGGAAATTAAAAGTTCTAGTGCCCTTTTTAAGTGACCAAAAAAATTGGAGGCCAACTTGGCCCCCTCCCACGCTTCCCGAAGTCACCCAATCAAAATTTTGAGATAACCATTTTGTTCAGCATAGTTAAAAATCTAATAAATATGTCTTTGAGGATGACTTAATCCTCCACAGTTCCCAGGGGAAAGGCTCCAAGTTATGAACTTTGACCATTGCTTACTTATAGTATTGGTTATTGGGAAGTATACAGACGTTTTCAGGAGGGATTTTTTCAGGTGGATGGTCAGAGGATGGGAAGGACCTTTCCATGGAGGATGTTTCCTTGGGGGAAGGGAGATTTCTATGGAGGGGGTGCCGGATTTCCCAGCATTATTTAAAAAAGGATTAGGAATTAAATAAAAAAAACAACAAGTTTTTCAACTTAAAGTAAAAAGAAACATTAAAACTTAAAACGAACAGAAATTATTACGTATATGAGGGGATTCTCCCCCTAGTCAATACCTCGCTCTTTAAGCTAAAGTTTTTTTCAGTACTTTCAAAAGAGCTATCTATTCTAATGAAACGGCCTTTGTGAATCAGGGATTTGTGGCTCAAACAATATTCGAACTTTAGCGTAAAGAGCGAGGTTCTGACTAAGGGGTGTACCCCCCCCCCCATATACATAATAATTTCTGTTCATTTTAAGTTTTTATGTTGCTCCTTACTTTCAGTTGAAAAAACTTATTTTTTTTTATTCAATCATGAACTGAGGAGCGGGGTTATTTCTATGTCTTATAAATTTCAAATATACCAGTATTAACATTGGTGGTGTGTACCTCTGAACAAGCATACTTTTCTGCGAATTGGTTTGATTAACTCGTGTTACTCTTCCTTTTTTTCTAAGCCAATAGGAGCCTTTTTATCTTCTAAAAATTCATGTCAAAGGAAAATCTTCCCTTTTTAGGGGGAGGGGCCAAAAGAGCATTTTCTTTTGAAAACGCATTTAATTATTTTCTTATTAGCTAGTTCTTAAAAAAAAGTCCAAAACGTTAATTTTACCAAAAATTGTGTATCGGGTAAATATTAATATATAGGATCACAAAGCACTTAATTAAATGCTTTTAAATTCATCAAAAAGTACTTCCATGTTTATTCCAAAATTAAATAAAAAAACATAAGTTTTTTAACTGAAAATAAGGAGAAACATTCAAACTCAAAACGAACAGAAATTATTCTATATATAAAGGGTTTCCCCTTCCTCAATACCTTGCTCTTTGGTCACTCATTACTTATTGTTCGATACCACGGACTGTTTGATAAAACGCACTGGAAGTTTTTTTAACGTTTCCAGTCATTATATTCGTTTCTGTATATGCACCATCTTTACAATCTAAAGATAGTCGCATGTTATAGCCTTTTGGAAAAACCTCCTGCTCTTAAAGCATTCACGTTCCTGTGCTTTGCCATTTGACCAACATTATCCCTCCCCCCTGACTTAAAAAAATACCTTATTCTGAAAATTCATGGAAAAAACAGCTCTTTCGATATTTTCATAGAAAACAAAAAAAACGCCCTCCCCACTAGATTTTAAAAACATTTTCTACCTCCCTCTACAATTTTATCAATTGGCGCCCCTTCGATTGGATATGGAGGTAATGCATAAACAGAGATTTGTCTTTATTTTCTTCTATAGACGATTGGCTTCTCTTTTCAACTCATAATATAATGACAATATATATAATAATATGTTAAGTGAAGATCCCGTTGCTACGCTACATCAATGGAGACTATACCATGTCAATTATATTATTCATTGATTTTCTGGAGCACCGACTTTAGCATTCAATAGTCCCATTTTAAATTACTTTAAATTTCTAGGGTGCCAAAATTAGCGATCTGACCCTTTGACTTTATATCCAAAGAGGCTTGAAACGGTCCCTTATTGGAGGGAAATTAATCATATTTCACCCTGTGGATGCCCTTGCAGCCCTATTGGCATCAGGTTAAGATTATGAGACAGTCATTTTATTCAAAACTTCTAGAGGTAAAAAAATTGCTTCAAAAGCAAAAATCTCAGCGGAGCCAGTGGAGTACCCAGGGAGGTGGAGGAGGGCTCGGGGTCGAAGCCCACTCAAAGGTATTAGGTTGAAAAAGAAAATCCTAAATAAGAAAGAAAATTTGTTATTTTCATAAATTTTTCGTCCAGGTAACATAGGAAAATCACCAATTTTCTCTTTTAGCCTGCATATCTAAGTAATTGCTACAATTTTCCAGATTTTTCGTCTTTCTTTTTTTTCTCTTGGGAGATTGTTGTAAAATCAGTGAGCCCCTCGTCTTGAGAGAACATAATTAAAGCATAAAAAAAAATCCCTTATGGCATTAACAATTATTTATTTATTTATAGGCAGCATGAAGATCAAACTCTTTTTTAGAAGGGTTCGACAAAAAAAAAAAAAAAAAAAAAAAAAAAAAAAAAAAAAACACTGAGATTCCCACCTTCAAAGCCAATTGATTTTAAGCCATATCCATATTGTTTGTTTTAACATCGATTAAATACATCATTTTCTTCTCTAGCTTGTTTCAGCCAAATTTTGCATGTTTTTATTATCTGTTACTTTTAAAATCCTATACGTTAGACTATACTAACGCTTCAATATGGCTGACGCCCCCATTCCCCTCTCAAAACGTTTAATTTAAAAAAAAAGTATAAAAAAATTGCTGAAAGTCTAGTATTTTTATACATCTGGTCGTCTATTTTAAACTTCTCAGAAAAATGAATGCTGAAAAAATCACCAGTTTGCAGTTTTAAAAGCAACATGACAATTGTTTGTTATGCGGATGTTGTCCTTGATCTTAGCAAGACGATACAGCGTATCGAGAAAAACTTCAGCATGCTCGAGAGTGAATATTGTAAACTGAATTTGGAATTTAACTCTGAAAAATCTATGGTTCTTCATATTTAATTGGAATAATTAGGGTCCCACTACGTCTGCCCAGCTGGTAGGTCCTTTAGTAAAGCAAGGTGAACAACTTGTTTATTATGGTCTTCCTATTGAGCCATTCCTAAGGCGAACCCGTTTGTTCCTGAAGTCCCACCTCGAAAAATGTGTGGTGTGTCTTATGCCTCAGTTGTCCGAAATTAAAAACGTTTCTACTAAATAATACTTACTAAACTGTATAATTCAACAGAACTGCCACATTTCCTATACACAGCATTGTTTTGGAAGATTTTCACACAAACAGATAAATGTAAACTCTGTTCAGTATATTTCAAATTTGCCAAATATTTTCTTCATTTACCCCCTTAATATCTCTGGTGTAAACACTGAAACGTCGTATCAAAGAAATGGTCTTTCTAGAAAATAGAGTTTCCAAATCCAAAGTTTTTAATGTAGGTCTAGTATTTTTCAGTCCTAAGAGTAGAGAGTGACTATGTTTTAAAATGTTACCCTATTAGCTGTAATAGTCTTAAGTTTTGCTGAAGAATTTGTGATAATATTTTTAATTTCTAATTCAATTAAAAATTAATTTAGTTTTGATGATTTCCTACCAACTATTTTAATTGACAGTGTTCCCTGTTGGTCTCTAAGGGTTCTATTCAAACAAATAAAACAGAATAAAAACGAGGGAAACATTTAGCCAGTGAACGAGCAAGCCGTTGGCTAAAAACTTTCCTTTCTTATTGCACTTTTTGCTTTTTTTTTTAATATCAAGTCAAGTTACTGTATTTTCGGAGCTTATTTATTCAAAAGTCTTGTGAGAAGGAACAAGGGAAACGCTGATGTTAAAATGGCAAATCCAACAAAATTAAGAAAAAAACTGAAGCATGTTCTAAGAATAGTTTTAAATTTATAAAAACTATTTTATTCAGTTGGCGATGGAATAGATAAATCCTTATTTATTCTGATTTCTAAAACAAGTGTGTGTCGCATAGTTTTACTTTATCTGCATGAACAGCATCCTGAAAAGTAAAATTTACGGAAGAAAAACGTGTTGACGTTAATTCTTTTAAGTTTCACGACGCATTAAGATGCTTAACTTTCAAGGGCTACGTTGTATGACATTAAGTTCATGTTTCATGATTTCTTAGTTTTCTGTACTTTTATTAGAACTATCTTAAGCTAATAAAACTCAAATTCAATAGGCTTTATGTTACTAGTCATTACTTCAACGTTCCACCTGTTCCACTTTTCTCGTTACCCAAGTGAAGATAAACTGAACCACATTGTAAAGCCTCCCAGAAACCTCATAAAAGCTGCACTAAAGCTCCAGTTAAGGTGGTTAATTTTAGTTTTATAAAAGCTCTTCTCCTCTTGTAAATATTCAAGGTTTACAAGTTCAACTGTAACCAGAGGGACGGAGGTTACCCGGTCCTACCCTTAAAAAAAGGTCCGACTCGAACAAAATACATGCAGTGCATTTAAAATATATGTAATACGTGTCCACGGGAATATTCTCAAAACCCCTATGCCTTCCCAAGGCCAAAAAATAATTTGCACTTTACTGAAAAAATATAAATGTTTTTATTTTTATAACTTTAATAAATCAAATAATATTAACATTTTGATAACTAAATATCGGTATATGTATATTAAACTAACAATTCACATTCATTTATATTTTTTAAAGTAAAGTGGACATAACTTACAACCCTTGCCCCGATGGCTCTGATGGGGTTATCATCCTCAAAGACCTAATTTATAAGACTCTTAACTACGTTGAACAAAATGGCTATCTAAAATTGTTCGGGGAAAAGGTTGGAGTAAAAGCCCTGAAGACTGTGGGGCGAGTGTCATCCTCAAAGACATAATTTACGGACTTTTCAACTATTTTGAACAAAATGGCTATCTCAAAATTTTGATTGGATGTGTTTGGATAAATAGTGGGCGTGGAAGGGATGTTAGTTGCCTTCAAATCACTTTTTACTATTAAAAAGGGCACTAGCCATTTCAATTTCCAATCAAATGAGCCATTTTTGAAGTTTCTACTACAACACTTTCTATAAAAACTTTATACATCCCCAGGGCATAACTTACAAACCTTGCCCTGAGGGCTTTGGAGTGGGGGTGTCATCCTCGAAGACCTAATTTCCAGAACTTTTAACTACGTTGATCAAAATGGCTATCACAAAATTTTGATTGAATGTGTTTGGGGAAAAGGTGGGCTTGAGAGGGGTTAGTTTCCCTCCAATCACTTTCGACTATAAAAAGGGCACTATCCCTTTGAATTTCCAATCGAATGATTTTTTAAGTTTTTTTTTAAGTTTCTACGACAAACGCTTTCTATAAAAAACTTACATACCCCCAGGGAATAACTTACAACCCTTGCCGTGAGGGCTGTGGAGGAGTGTCCTACTCAAAAAACATAATTTCTATCGGGAAATCAACTACGCTGAACAAAATGGCTGTCTCAAAATTTTGATTAAATGTGTTTAGGGAAAAGGTGGGCGTGAGGGGAGGGGGGTTAGTAGCCCTCCAATCTCTTAGACTATAAAAAGGGCACTATTCCTTTGAATTTACAATCGAATGAGCCTTTTTGAAGTTTCTACGACAACGCTTTCTATAAAAACCGTATATGCTCCCATGGCATAACTTACAACCCTTGCCCTGAGGGCTGTGGAGGATTTTCCTCCTCAAAAAACATAATTTCTATCTGGAAATCAACTACGCTGAACAAAATGGTTTTCTCAAAATTTTGATTGGATGTGTTTTGGGAAATGGTGAGCGTGGACGGGGTGTTAGTTGCCTTTCAATCACTTTCGACCATTAAAAAGGGCACAAACCACTTCAAATTCCAATCGAATGAGCCCTTTTTCAAATGAGATGTTACCCGTGAGAGCAAATGAAACGGAGCCCTTATCTTTTCTAAGTACGAATCAAGTAGCATCTGGTAAGTAAATATATCAATACGACTCCAGTTCTGTTTAGTGAACCACTTGGGTCTAGAGCGAGCATATGACTCAAAAGAACTGAGTGGTAAATGCAAGATGCGAATGGTCACTTAAAAGAAAGTCATCAGAAACATTAAATATCTGCCACTGGAGATCCCTCATATCAGTAAACACGAAATCGAGATCAGAAGTGCTACCACTAGTTTGTACAAAGGTAAACGATCTATTTTTCTGTAGACAATAGAAATTTTTCAGCAATGTAGCATTTAACATTTGTGAGCGACCAATGGTATTATCATTAATGTCCGTATTAAAATCACCCATAATAACACAAGATTTACGGGTAAGAGCAATTCTTTCAAGTAGTTTCGACAATGATGAGCAGGCAGACGCAAACTTCTGGCTCGATCGGTCTTTTCCATAATTTTTAGGCATATAAACACAAACAGCAACAAAACCATTAAATTCTACCGCAAGACGCACATCATTTGACTCAAACAGATTACAATTATACTTTTTTCTAACAGCTATCATTAAGCCCCCCGAGGGTCGACCCCCAGTACTTTTGGCTGGGTAGATAAAAAACTGATGATCAGAAGAAGTAATCACGTGCTATTATCTTCATTAAGCAGACGCTCATTAACACAAATTATATCGAAAGCACCATACACTATTTGAAGTATGTCTAATTTTTCTCTAGAACCTTTTGTGCTTTGACAGAACACACGTACTTCGCCATTTATCAAGCCGGTTTACGATTCAAGTTATTCGGTGCAGCTTGGTCTGGAGTTGTACCACGAGCTGCAATTTTCAGGTTCGGGCACCGAAAGCTGTTACTTGCATGGTTGGATCCGCAGTTGGCACATTTGAGCACATCTGAGGTGCACTCGGAGTAGCTATGATCACCGGCACACTTGCTACATTTAGTGTCCTTCTGACACTGGTTTGCACGATGGCCAAAACCTTGATATTTATGGCACTGCAGCGGCTTTGTAAGGGGCTTTGACACAGAAAACATGGTGTATTCCACTTTGATTCCAAACTTGAGAGCCTGATCGAAGTCAATCTTAGTAACGAACGTGAGCTGGATAACTGAGGAATTTCCAAAGCGCTTGGCTTGGGAAACACCGCTAATTAGGTTGCGAATAGTTGAAACGTAGTAATCTTTGTCAACATAAATGATCCCGAGGTATTCTGAGCGCAGTACCTTGCTACTTATATTTTGCTCGCCTTGGGCCCCCGAGGCGACAACACTTGCGGATGTTTCGTCTTTCATATGCACAAACAGCCTGTCTCTTTGTTGTTCAATTCTGTCTATTTTATCAGCGGGTCCAATTTTCCTCAAGAACTCCTTTTGCTTGGTGGAATTAGCACTCAAGCAGATTCAACAAAACAACTGAGATAGTCCTTTCTGATCGGGCCAGAGATGGCCATATTGGTAGCTGGTTCTCTGAGCTAGGTACTGAAGAGGTTTCGTGCTTCTCTACAAGAGAACTTAGCATCACTTTACAATCATTCAATAGTGAGGCAACAATCGTACTCACATCCTCAGGAATGATGGGAACTTCAGCTGGGTCAAGAATGGCAAAACGAGGGGTCAGAACTTCATTTGCGAACCTTTTTGACATAACCTCACAAATATCGCCATAAAAGGCAGAAGCCGGGTGAGAGCCCCACGACTCTGATTAATGTCTTTGTCGAGCACTGTTTTGCATATATTAATAGCATCTTTCAGAGCTTCCTTTGAGAAAACTTCGATTGCCTGATAACAACATCCTTATTAGTTTTCCTTTCCACATGCCTCTGTATAAAGTTCAACACCGGACTTAAAACCACGGTATTTTCCGTCATTATTGATCCAGCTAACACCCCAAAAGACAAGGGAAGTGTAAGCCCCCGTTACCTTATCCCCGCAGTTTAAGGGAGACTCTCCTGGCAGGTACAACGGCACTTGCCATGGGTTTACTGCCCCTCTTCTGCTTGTCAATTAGGGTTATTAAAATTGAAATCAGTACAAATCTATTTTTGTAAAGTGTTGATAAATGTCTATAAACTAGGTCAGTAAATTACAACATTTTAAATCCGTATAAAAATTTTATGAAAGAATGATCGCACAATTAACTCCGGTAACTGAAATAATTTAGGATCCTACCGAGTTTCAAGTTGATAAAATCCAAAAAAGGTGTTATCACATTCAAGACTAAATGAAGACTGAGATCTTTTCCTATCCAACGTTGTCACCCCTTGTAAAATTTTACTAGATCTTATAAAAATCACATCCACCTTGTAAATATAGTAAAATGGGGGTCATATCTAGTAAAATCGAACAAATCTAGTAAATATTTGCAAAAATCTAGTAAGTTTTTTGTTCTCTCATCTGAAAGCATTTTGTTGGGAAAACGTACCTGAGGCGGTTGACTGTTGTCTCACTCTTCCTATGAGATTTATTCTGTGGTCCCAAAACACGACAAACTGCTCAAGTCCTTTGGCGTGAAATTCAATACTTTTGAAATCTGTTTTTTGAATTAAGATCTGGGCTTATTAGATCTGAATTTTTCATTTTATAATTACGGTAGTTAGGCGAGTAGTGAGAAATAACAATTTTATATTAATGATAACAACTTTTCTCTCAGAACTCGCAAGTTTCTCTTAACAGTAACAAATTTTTCTAATAGCACCAACTTTTCCGTCAAAGATAACAAACTTCTTATAAAAGTAACAATTTTTGTCAATGATAACAACTTTTCTGTTGCATGTAGAAGGTTTTCTGTCAAAGATACAAAAATTGTCATAGAACAAACTTTCTACAAACTTTCGAAGTAACAAACTTTCTGTCAAGCATACACAATTTTCCTTAGAAGTAACAATTTTTTCGTTTATGATAACACGTTCTTTGTCAGAAGTAGCAAGTTTTCCTTAACACTAACAAATTTTCTCATCAAAGTAACCGCTTTTTCCTTAATACTAACAAACTTTTACTTAACACGCTCAAATTTCTCTTAGAATTAACAGGCATTTTCTTAACAGTAACAATTTTTTTCTAATAGCACCAACCTTTCCGTTAATGATAACAAATTTCTCTTAAAAGTAACAATTTTTCGTCAATGATAACAAGTTATCTTTCAGAAGTAACAAGTTTTCAGTCAAAGATACCAAATTTTTTTAGAAGTAATTTTTTTTTCGTTATGATAACAAGTTTTCTGCCAGAAGTAGCAAGCTTTCCTTAACACTAACAAATTTTTTTTTTTAATATCAACTTTTTCTTAATACTAACAAACTTTTACCTAACACTATCAAATTTCTCTTAGAAGTTACATTTTTTCGCCGATGATAACGCGTTTTCTGCTTGAATCGTTTCTAATCAAAACCGGAAAATCCGGCTCTCTCCGTGGGAAATTCCGGTACTCGTGTATTATACGCCACTCACTCTATGTGTAAAACTAGAGGTAAAACCGGTTTCATCATTACTTAAAAAAAATTGGGCTACATATTTACATATTAAAGGGATGGGTAAAGTAAGACGGGCCTGCAAGCAAAATTTGTTAGGTACAATTCTTCTGTATATTACGAAGTAAGATTTGTTTTCTGACTTTAAACTGTCCACATACCTTACCCCCCCTTATAAGCAAATATATAGCCCAGATTATATATTTCTCATCTATTTTGTCACTTGTCCTTGTCTTGTTTCTTTCTAAACTGAAAGGAACTAACGAAGAAACCAGTTTGTTCTTGAGTTTTGCAAAGCATAAACTGGAGTGAGTGGCGCAAAATACACAAGTACCAAAATTACTTCCCCCTACGGAAAATGAAAAAAAACTCAAATAAAATGCTCAAATTTGGAAAGCCTTATTTTCTAGGGGGGGGGTATTTTCCGTGGGGGTGGAGCTAATTTCCGTGGGGGTAAACGCCGGCCACCGTTATTGTAATCCCTGGAAGCATGTTCATGGGATCTTTCGACTATTTTGGAAAAGTTAAAATTCAGAAATTTTGATCTCCAACGCCAAAAGAGGGGCCAGTGGGGGCAAGAAAATTCCCAGAAGGGAGGTTCATAAATTTTTACCCTTAAAAGTACTAGATCATTCCAGGCTGGAAGAAACTGTTTGGACCTAATGAATAACTGGGAACACATTTCCTACATATTTGAAGACAAGTAACCCGAATGGTCAAAAGAAATCATATTAAGATGTCGCACAAGCAGAGAAAAATTCGCACTAGCTACTTTTTAGTTTTGTTTTCATTTTGATGACAAAAAGTATTTACTAGATTTCTCACTCCAATACGTGTGTCGCGGCGAAAGCCACGACACGCGCACTTTTTTTGACAACATCTAATAAAACGGAAGCCAATCTAGTAATTTTTTTTGTCCAAAACTAGTAAATCCCAAATGCTCCGAGTGGCAACGCTGTCCCTATCTCACCCATTATAAAAACCCGGACCGAGGTGCGAGTGCTCCAGAGAACGTATAAACATAAGCGACATTAGATCTTTTCACGGGTAGACAAGTCAGATTTCTCTTGAACGCGAAACTTGGCTTCAACGTTGGAACACTCAATTTTGAAGAAACTAACTTTAAATTAATTTATTCCAATACATATATGAAAATCGGTAATTACTAGTGCAATGTTATTATTAGATGTTTTTAGGAATTAAAAGTAGGTTTCGAAGTCTCAAGTTGGTTTCAAGGGCATTTTGACAAAATTTCTGCCAGAATACGTTTTCCAGGATAATTGGACCGCTGATGGCAGATCAAATGAGAGGAGCTGTTTGTACGCGCTAATGCAAGAATAAGTGGGAGGAGCTGTTTGTTCGCACCGAGAATGAAGAGCCAGAATATATCTGCGGTAAACTTACTGCTATATCTTTATACTGTGGACAAAGCCAACCGTTGCAATCGGGGAGGCGTGGCGTCTTTTAGGTAATTAAGACGAGCCACATATTTACAAGTCTAATGCGTTCCCTTGGCGAACGGCAATATTAGTAAAGATAGGCAGTGAATTCACTCATGGGAAACAGCAGTTAACACCAAAACAGTTTTCTGGTGTCAAGTTTCCAGGTACGAGTTTTCTTTGAGGACAATTTTTCCAAGGACAATTTTCACGGTTTGTTTCATCATTGAACAAAAATATTCCTTATTTTTTTTTAACTGCAAAAAGCTTCAACAGTAAATCTGATTTTCTTGATCCCTGGGGTTGGACCCAAAATCTTAGCTGTGTTTTTTTGCCCTAGATATTCTTCGATTCAATTTAGCATTCCCGCATTTTTTACTTTCCAACTATTTCAATTTTATTGTAAAAGTTTCGATTATGAGTTACGATTTGCTTGGGCAAAGGGGGTGTGGGCCAAACTCCTTCTCTTGGCTGCATCCCTTCGGCACGGGCATTTGTGAACTAACTTTACTATTCATGTGTTCTCTTAAGTCTTAAATATTTCACTTCTTATCAGTAAGTCTTCGACAAATCATGGTCCCTACAAATTCAATTTTTTTTTTTATGTTCCAGCCTAAAAAGTTCCAATAACTTGATATACCATCTTAATTACGTTGTGAAGTCAGACCTAGTAGCTCAACTGACATCAAAAGTGAATAAAGTTTGTTTCCTGATAAGGAATTCTGCGCAAGTTCATCTTCTTCCTTATCCCCCTTGTTAATAATTTTGGATCTCAGTCAAGTTCGAAACTCATGAGTGGAAGACAGGGAGAAGGGAAGGATATTCGGTCAGAATGTGCAAATATTAACTTGTAATGGAGTACACTTCATGGATATTAATTTCACTTCTGGTAGCAAAGCAAGGTACTTTGATATTATTTCATGCAACACTGCGGTAATTGTTTGGATTTAATCGCAGGGAATTTCAAATGCCCAGGTGGGAGCTAATGTTGTTGCGGCTTTCGGACCGTAGGCTGTTGGTTTCGTAATATTTTAGGTTTCTGGCCTGGTATTAGCCTTTGCTAGTAAGACTTTGAGAGAAGTAGCACCTCTAATTGAGTAGAACATTAGGAACATAAGGAACACGGAACCCTGAATTTGATTTGCCCGACTTCCGCTGTAAAGCGACACAGCTAGGAGAGTGGTGGACTTAGTTTCGTTCCTTTTTTGACCAAGGAATCCGAAATCATGGAGAGAAACTGGTAAAATAGTCAAATAGAATAGGGAATGATTTCAGTTTATAAAAAAAAAAGAGTCTAAGAGGGGGCACTCCCCCCTGGTTTAGTCTAAATTACGCATAAGAAGATCTTTTGGAAACAAAAATTAAAAATGCGTGAATGCTTTGATTTTTGGACCTCCTTGTGCGCATTTCTGTAGGAAATACATCAGAGTCCGTGGGATCTAAAACTAATGGTATTGTGTTTCAGAGTTTTTTTATTTTTTATTTAATATTTAATATCCTCAGGTGCTCGAAAACTTCACCTGGAAGTGGTATTGTTTAACTGTTAGGAGACTCTTTTCAAAAAAAAAGAAACAGGTTTGAAGATAATGTAATCCTATACCTTTATTTTATTTATTGTTCTTCTTCTTTTCGTACTTCGTTTGTCCCCTAGACGGATATTTATTTTTTTTTTTCAATGCTGCAAATTCAGTGTTTTGTAACAGCAACAGGGTTTATTCATACTATGGGTTATAACAATATTCAGATATATTTGTTTCCTTTTAAACTTCATAAATAGAGTTTCTATCAGCAATAAAAACGGAAGAATTTAGATTTAGTAAAATATCAGGGGCAGATTCTGCAAATTTACCATTTGCTGAAACTTGAATCAGTTGACATATCCTATTTGTGAGTGAGTGTGAGTGAGTGTATCCTATTTGTGGTGTGAGTTTTATTACAATATTTTTTTTTTTTACTTCTAATCAGTTCAGTCTAATACTATGCCTTGAGCTGGTATATACACTGTAATTTATCTCCAGAGGACGACAAAATTAATAAAAACACCCTCAAAATACCCACATCACAAAAGAAAAATTAGTAAAATCTTGACGAAGTCCTGAAAATCTTGACATCTTGATGAATAGGTCCTGTAGTCTCCCGGTAGGCCATTGACCCTCGGTTGAATCTTAGTGCAGCACTTACTATATGCTTATCCAGTCGCTCTCTTGCTCAGTATTTACCAAGTTTGATTCAAATCTGGCATGTATGTCTGGCAAATATGTATGTATGGCAAATATGTCTGGCATGTTTCAACTCCTTGGTCAAACTAGTCTGATCCCAGAGGATTGAATGGAGGTGGATCACTGCCTTCTTCCTGGAAAGAGGATTAATAGAACTAAGCATTGCTTTTTAATTCAATGGTTTATTATGCTCTTGGGGGGTAGTTCCTTATAATCAGCCTTCGAGAGAGACCAAGTTGACAGAATAAACAAATTTTAAAAAATGAATATTCTAAAAAAATTTAATTTTGAGGTTTTCAAGAACTTAAAGTTAGAATGGCTTAGCTCATTTAC
Organism: Artemia sp. Qi Xiang Cuo; assembly: GCF_049724085.1. Lineage (NCBI taxonomy): Eukaryota > Metazoa > Arthropoda > Branchiopoda > Anostraca > Artemiidae > Artemia > Artemia sp. Qi Xiang Cuo. The sequence goes on from NC_142800.1 coordinate 18,118,845, forward strand.
ATGGATCGACTTAACTGAATTCTTAATTGAATAACAATCGTTTGAAGGGATCCCTGTATATGAAAAGTTTTAAAGGATCTCATATCCCTATATGTTTTGAAAATGCCTTACAATGGTTGCATCCACAACTATGTTGTTATTTTTGCAGTAGTTTTAATGACTCCTAAGAGTTCTGTCAATGATGAGCTTCTTTAAGGGCTAAGGGCTTCTTTAATGAAGAAAATTTTTTATTTCAATTTTTTCTTTTATAGAAATAAATTTTCAAATAAAAGATCTTTGTATCAGGAAAAAATAAACAAAATACGGTTGAAAAACTCTAACGAAAAAATTAAAACTACGATAAAAACAGATATATGGAGTATTTCAAACTCGCATCTGTAGCTTTTTCCGAGAAAAAAATAAGAAAAAACGAAATGAAAATAAAGACTACTTTTTAAGTAACTGGGAAAAGATAGAAAAATAATAATTAAAGGTGTAAAAATAATAATTAATTAAGGTGTACTAAAATTAAACTACTTTTGCTGAAATAAACCTATTTTAATTTTTGAACAGCTTTTGATATTCGCCCCTAAAATAACTCTTATAAAAGATCTCTTGAGGGGTGGAGCAGGCCTGAAATGCCATACTGAATTTTCAGATCATAACTTTCAAATTTTTTAAGCTGCAAGGACTCTTCTGGAAAAAATTTCTTCTTGAGGCGTTTATTCCCTACCGCTTTTGAATAGGGGAGGATGTAAATTTAATGTCTAACTTCTTATACAAAACAATATTGTAACAATACGGAATTGTCTCCCTCTCATCATCTACGTGGAGCAAATAACCGTTTTCCTTTATTTTGTGTATTTTAGTTATTTATTGTAATTAGTCTGTTCTTTTTGTATTTTCTTTATTTGAGAGGGGGTTCAAAATAATTTAATGAATTACAAGGGAAATGGTTATACAAAGGTCCGAATGGTTAAGAAATGGTTGCACTAGACGAAATGGTTGCAAGGGTCTGAAATGGTTGGGAAAAAAGGGTCTGAAGGGTCAAAGGATCTGAATGATTGCAAGGGTCCGAAGGGAAATGGTTATACAAGGGTCCGAATGGTTAATAAATGGTTGCGCTAGACGAAATGGTTCCAACGGTCCGATTGGTTAAGAAATAGTTTCACTAGACAAAATGGTTGCACTAGACGAAATGGTTGCACTAGACGAAAAAGAATTAAAAATTCGCAAGATTGAAATATTGGATTAAAGTTTGGATTCCATAAGCTAATTAGAATGTCCTATACATATTTCATTTAATGGGATAGAGCTAATCCAAGTTGATGGTAGAAAATCTTGTATTTTCTTACAGTGGGAATTCACAAGTTTAGCTAGACTGCCAATAGGTAGTCTGCCGCCTATTAGTAGCAGACTACCAATAGTAGTCTGCTCTATGAAAAATAGCTGTCTGCTCATTTTGTAATGATAAAGCTCAAGTCCAGTTTTAGCTTTACACTAATATTGACTGTTCTAAAAAGAACAATTGAATTAATGGAACCTAATGAAAGGTAAAATTCTCCAAAATTTTCAGTAAAATGAACGAATTCTTAGAAATTTTCAGAGTTCAGGGGGCAAGAACAGGTTTGAAAATTATTGTTAAGAAGACTAAGTCGCTTAGATTAGGAACAAATGATGGTGAAAAGGTGATGCTTTGAGACGAGAAGATCGACCTAGTAGATAGCTTCACTTACCTGGCTAGCATTATGGATGCAGGATATAGTGACGATGGAATGCAGTGACGATATAAAAAGGATATGGCATTATAGGATATAGGTCTATAAGTATCATAGGCAGCGCAATAGCGCTGCCTAAGTAAAGAACGATGTTGGCGCAATGTGTTTTTTTTTCCATACCCGGGAGCTTCGCATTGAAGTAGTTATCATAGAAACTTCGAAAAGGGTTCATTCGATTGGAAATTGGAGTGACTAGTGTCCTTTTTAATAGTCGAAGTGATTAGAGGGCAACTCGCCCCCCCCCCCCACGCCCATCATTCCCCCAATCACTTTTGAGATAGCCATTTTGTTCAGCGTAGTTCATTTCCAGATAGAAAATATGTTTTTGAGGACGATACTCCCCCACAACCCTCGGGGCAAGGGTTATAAGTTATGCCCGGAGAGCGCATAAGAACAATGTTGACTCAATTTGTTATTATTATTTTTTCCTTTAGAGCAGGGCACTTCGTATCGAAGAAGATGTCGTAGAAACTTCGAAAAGGGCTCATTCAATTGGAAGTTGGAGTGGCTTGTGCCCTTTTTAATAGTCGAAATTGATTGAAAGGCAACTTCCACACCCACCATTTCTCGAAACACATACAATCAAAATTTTGAGATAGCCATTTTGTTCAGCGTAGTTGATTTTCACATAGGTATTATGTTTTTGAGGAGGACACTCCCCCACAGCCTTCAGGGTAAGGGTTGTAAGTTATGCCCTGGGGGCATGTAAGGTATTTATAGAAGGCGTTGTCGTAGAAACTTTAAAAAAGGCTCATTCGATTGAAAATTCAAAGGACTATGCTCTTTTTAATAGTCGGAAGTGATTTGAGGGCATCTAACCCCCCTCTCTAGCCCACCTTTTCCCCAAACACATCCAATCAAAATTTTGAGATAACCATTTTATTCAAGGTAGTTTTAAGTTCTGGAAATTAAGTCTTTGAGGATGACAATCCCCCAACCGCCCTCACAGCATGGGTTGTAAGGTTTGCCCTGGGGGCATATAAGGTTTTTATAGAACGCGTTATCGTAGAAACTTCAAAAAAGGCTCATTCGAATAGAAACTGAAATGGCTAGTGCTCTTTTTAATAGTCGAAAGTAATTGGAAGGCAACTAACACCCCTTCCACGCCCAAAGGTAACTAACAGTCTTTCCACGCCCACCATTTCCCCAAACACATCCAATCAAAAGTTTGAGATAGCTATTTTGTTCCGCGCAGTTTAAAGTTCAGGAAATTATACATTTGAGCAGGACACTCCCCCCACAGTCTTCAGGCTAAGGGTTATAAGTTATGCCCTGGAGGCATATAAGTTTCTATTGAAATCTTTGTCATAGAAACTTCAAAAAGGGCTCATTCGATTGGAAATTCAAAGGTCTAGTGCCCTTTTTAATAGTCGAAAGTGATTTGAGGGCAACTAAACCCTCTCTCACGCCCACCTTTTTCCCAAACACATCCAATCAAAAATTTGTTCAGCGTAGTTGCTATCCAGATAGAAATTATGTTTTTGTGGAGGGAACTCTCCCACAGCCCTCAGGGCAAGGGTTGTAAGTTATGCCCTGGGGGCATATAAGTTTTTATAGAACGTGTTGTCGTAGAAACTTCAAAAATACCTCATTCGATTGGAAATTGAAATGGCTTTTTTACCCAAACATATCAAATCAAAATTTTTAATAGCAATTTTGTTTCACGCAGCTTAAAGGTCAGGAAAATATACCTTTGAGCAGGATACTCCCCCCCCCCCCACAGTCTTCAGGGCAAGGGTTATAAGTCATGTCCTGGGGACATATAAGTTTTTATTGAAATCTTTGTCGCAGAATCTTGAAAAAGAGATGTTTCGATTGGAAATTCAAAGGGCTAGTACCATTTTTAATAGTAGAAAGTGATTTGAGGTCAACTAACCCCCTCTAACGCCCACCTTTTCACCAAAAACATCCAATCCAAATTTTTAGGTAGCATTTTTATTCAACGTAGTTGATAGTTTTGGAAATTAGGTCTTTAAGGATGACAACCCCTCCCCTCACAACCCTCAGGGCAATGGTTTTTAGTTTTGCCCTGGGGGCATGTAAGGTTTTTATAGAAAGCGATGTTGTAAAAACATAAAAAAGGACTCATTCAACTGGAAATTGAAGGGGCTAGTGCCCTTTTAACTGATAACTGATAAGGGTTTTTATTCCAATCAAACAAATAAATAAATCAACCACCAGAAGCAAACTTGTTTAGGCTATACACCCTTCAGAAAAAAACCTGATATATACGTCGCTATCAACAACGTAAAACAATAAATAAAAAAATAAAAGAGAGAAAAAAAAACACGGCACAACCTCCTCCAACTTAGTGCAGCCCCCAAAATAAAGAAAAACAAACCATAACTAATTATCACCGTTCTCTCACTACCACCCTCACACAACCACAATAAAAAATAACCAAAATACAACTGAGAGACCCCTCAACAGAAAATCGCTAAGAAATATTATACTCACCAAAACACAGAGATTTTAACCTACTCCTAATATTGGAAAGTGATTGAAGGGCAACTAAACCCCCTCTCACGCCCACTATTTCCCCAAACATATCCAATCAAAATGTTTAAATATCTATTTTGTTCAACGTAGTCGAAAGTTCTGGAAATTAGGTTTTTTAGGATGATAGCCCCATCAGAGCCCTCAGTGCAAGGGTTGTAAGTTATGCCCTGGGGGCATATAAGGTATATATAGAAATTGGTTGTAGAAATTTCAAAAAGGACTCTGTTTGGAAATTGAAATTGCCCTTTTTAATAGTAGAAAATGAGTGGAGAGTAATTGACCCCCCTCCTACGCCGACCATTTCCCCAAACACATTCAATCGAAGTTTAGAGATAGCCATTTTGTTCAACGTAGTTGAAAGCTCTGGAAATTATGTATTTAAGGATGACAAAACCCCTAGAGCCCCCAGGGCAAAGGTTGTGAGTTATGCCCTGGGGGCATATAAGATTGTTATAGTTAGGGTTGTCGTGAAAACTTCAAAATGGGCTCCTTCAATTGGGAATTGAGAAGGCTAGTGCCCTTTTTAATAGTCGAAAGTGATTGGAGGGTAACTAACCACCCTCTCATGCGCACCATTCCCCTAAACACATCCAATTAAATTTTTCAGATAGCCATTGTGGCCAACGTAGCAGAAAGTTCTGGAAATTAGGTCTTTGAGGGTGAAACCTCCCTCCTCCCCGCCTTCAGGGCAAGGGTTGTAAGCTATGCCTAACAGAAGGCTAACGCAGGGCAAGGCTAACATAATTTGCACTTTAGTGAAAAAAATACAAATGAATGTGCCTTGTCAGTTTAATATACATATACTTATATTTAGCAATCAAAATTTTAATATTATTTGATTTATTATCAATGCATATTCATCTGTATTTTTTTCTTAAAGTGCAAATTACGTTCTGGCCTTGGGAAGGCATAGGGGTTTTGAGCCCAACTTGTGTTAATTTCTGCTCTTTTTTAGTTTGACTCGGTTATTTATTGTAATTTCTATTTGTTTTGGGTTTCGTTTATTTATCATTGCTAATTTGCGGTAGTTTCATGCTTCGTAGATTATTTGATTTTATTTTTGCGCATTTTTTGTTTAATAGAGCTCTTTACTTTTCTTTGAAAAATTTATTTTGTGGAAAAATATTTTTAAATTAATATTAAACAAAAAAAATAAGTTTTTTCAACTGAAATTAAGGAGCAACATTAAAACTTAAAACGAAAAGAAGCTATTACGTATATGAGGGGATTTGCCCCCTCGTCAATACCTCGCTCTTTACGCTAAAGTTTGAGTTTTGCTCCAATTCCTTAAAAATGAACCCTGAATCACAAAGGCCGTTTATTTAGAATAAATAGCTCTTTTGAAAGTACTACTAGAACTTCAGCGTAAAGAGCGAAATATTGAAGAGGGGCGAAACCCCTCCTATACGTAATAATTTCTGTTCCTTTTAAGTTTTAATGTTGCTCCTTACTTTCAGTTGAAAAAAGTGTGTTTTTATTTCATTTCTGATCGTTTCTTAAACAATGCATGGAAATCCGGCACCCCCTTTATGGAAAATTCCCCTCCTCCCTCCATGGAAGGATCCTCCATGTAACCCCCATATTGGTATCAAAATTACTTTTTCTAGAGTTTCGGTTACTATTATGCCGGATTGCACCTTACTTACAGTTCGGTACCACGGACTGTTTGATACAGGCCTATAGCCAAGGCCCGGGTTATTCTCACAGTTGAGAAAACTTCAGAAGAATAGAAAGATAGGTTAGAAAACAAAAGTTAGGATGTTGCAAGCTGCGGTAATGACAATAGTAAAGTATGGTTCTGAAGCGTAGACGCTTTGCAGGGCCAAGGAAGATTTGTTGAATGTTTTCCAGAAAAATTGTCCACAGAAAGTTTTAGGTACCCGTTTGGCCGACCAGCGACAAGCCAAACAACCACAATGTCAAACAACAATCTGCACGACAAATGTATTTCTATCTTACCTTCTAGACCTATAATGAAAGAAATGCTGAGGTAGCTGGGACACACGTTACGGATGAAGGATGGTATTGCATCAATGTCCCTAGAACTTGGAAGCTTTTTCATTTGTAATTAGTTCTAGTTATTCGAATCAGTTGAGAAATTGCTATTTCCAAACTTTCTATAGTTTTTTTTTGCCGAGTCGGATGCAGAACCCTGTCCTAACTGAAGTCACTTATTTGTAACTATAGGAAATTGGATAATTTAGTGGTAACCCTTTAGAAATAGGCTTCTCTGGAGGATACATGTCAGTAAAATATTAGGGTACTAGTGCATTATACGGACACTTTTATATACTTTTTATGGAATGTCAAACGGGAGATGTCACAGATACCGGGACAGATACCCGGTACTAAAACACGTGTTAGTGTTGAATTGAGTGAAACAGATGATCTAATATGAATGTTAAAATTACAATTTGGGATTTGCCAAAGACAGAAAAAGAGGCAGTTGAATTTTTACAGGATAAGAGGCTATTGCCCAAGACAATCTGGGTAGGTTAGGTTACGTATTTAATATATGGTATGCTTTACCTAAATAAGCCTAAAATAAGGTGGTAGTGGTATATCTTTTATTTTATTGACATTGACATATTATTATTACAGTGTTGCCCATTTGTGATATGCTATAAGGTCTGATATGTTATATTATTTCTGATATGTGTACTTAATATATTTCGGTCTAGGACTTTCATATTGGAACTTTATCCTCAGACTTCTAACCAACAAGTTAGAAATCATACAATACAAAGTTTGGTAGAACCGGAACCAATTGCAATAAAAGCATGATGTTTACTGTGTTTTGTTTGAAGACATTCGAATTGCAATTTCAACATCCATGTTCGCAATTAGTGACTTCAAAATCTTCAAATACCAACGATGCTTAATATGAAACACCTTTAGTGAAATACATCCTAACCGTATTTTGCTTTTCAACTGACATATTACAGCCAAAAGACTTGAAATCAAAGAGCTCAGAATTCCTTTGATACTAACTATAATAGCAATTGGTACCCAATTGCTAGAAAAGTAAACAACTTGCTCTGTTACATTTTAGGAGACCCATTGCAGTTTTTGGCTCATATTCCCAATTAGTGATTGAAAGAAAAAGCTCCAATTTCAAATCTAGTGGAAATCAGATTCAATTTGTTAGACATATTATTTAAAATCATACAAATTTTAAGGATTTACACAATCATTTAGGATCATTCCCAAAATGATCCCTGAGTGGGTTAGATGAGGCGCGACATGTCTCTATATAAATTTAGAGGGGGGGGGGGGAGTGATCTGAGTTAAACCCACTCTCAAAAGGCTTGAAGAAATAATACCCAAAACACTGGTAAAATCTTCCACACCAAAATTCAAATCAGCTGATTGACCCAGAAATACTTAAACCATAAAAATTAAGTAAAAAAAAAAAAAAAAAAAAAATAGATCGTCCAGAATTTAACCTCACATAGCTAAAACCCCAGAAAAGAAAAAAATGATTAAAAGGTCTTCACTAATAGCTTATAGAATCTATATATAATTATATGATGAAATTATTATGGTTGCGCGTTTGTAATTGTTAGTGTTTCTTTTTTTTTTTTTTTTTTTTTTTTTTTTTTTTTAATTATCAGTAATTAGTTGTAAATCGAGAATTTTGTCTTTTCTAAAGAGAAGACATAAGAAAATGTAGTTCTCTAAAAATAGTTTAATTTTGTATAGGACTCGGGATATTTGGTGGGGGGGGGAGGGGATAGTGTCTCTGTGCAAGGACTTATTATTTTTTACTTTGAATTATAACACGTTCCTTATTTATATTAAGTAAAAAAAAAAGTTTTTTTTAAAACTGAAAGCAGGGAGCAGCATTAAAACTCAAAACAAACAGAAACAATTCTGTATATGAAGGGTTGCTCCTTACTCAATACCTTGCTCTTTACGTTAAAGTTTTTACTGTATTTCCCATTTTCTTAGAACAACTACTGAAACACAGGGGCTGTTTAATTAGAACAGGAGTTTAATTAGAACAGGAGCGTAAAAAGCAAAGTATTGAGGAGGGGGGCAATTCTTCATATACGGAATAATTTCTCTTCGTTTTATGCTTTAGAATTTATTTTATTTGTCCTATCAAGCTTGATATATAGGCCTCCTAAGCTAAAATTCATTTTCTCCTTTTTAAAGAAAAAGGCATCAATTGTATCAATTGATACCTTATTGTATTGTATTAACTGATATTGTATCAATTTATATTACGTCCTTTAATCAGTGCTTTATTTACCTTCAAATAGTTTAATTGCCTTCAAACGATTTTCAAGTTCCTCTTAAGATAAGAGCCTGATACATCTCTTTCGGCAAGAGGAGATTTATGGGTGAAATCGCTCTAAAATCCTGAAGCTTTAGTTCCCGCTGGAGAATATAGAAAATAATGGAAGGAAATGAATTCTTAGTTTCGAAAAGAGGTAAACAAATAACTAAAAAAACTACTTTCTCAAGCCAAATCAATTTTGAAAATTGCTTCTGGAGGACTTCAAATTTTTCCAAAGGTAAATGATACGAGCACTTTTACTGTAGAAGATAAATGTAAACCATATTGCATGCTATGGTTTTAGTCACCCTTTGGAGAATTGAAAATACAACGGTAGGGAATAAACTAATAGCATGGGAAATTGTAAATACATTAGAAAAAACGCTTACTTCTAGCAACATCAATATTTCTTGGAAATAGAAAGTGATTACTTCACTCATGCCTCAATTTTGACTAACAGACGAATAATAATAAAAAAAAAACAAGAAAAAGAAAAGAATTTTTTTTGAATTTTAGGGCTTTAACTAAAATGCTTCTTCGCTACCCGGGTTGGTACTTTTTGGATGTAAAGTCGGAACTGGAACTCGTCAATTCCGATACACGTTGAAGACCAACAAATACAAAATATGACAATGATACTGCCTTATCGTGTATAAGAGGCAACGCTGTGGCGTTGCCTATAGTAAGGACCATACGGCTCCATTTTGTTTCCAGAGGCACTTCCCATGGAAGGGGTCGTCGTATAAACATCAAAGGGGGCTCATTCGATTGGAAATCGAAAGTTTTAGTGCCGTTTTAAAGAGTCAAAAGTGATCAGAGGGCAACTAGCCCTCCCCCCACGCCCTTTTCCCCCCAAACCCATCAGATACACATTTTGAGATAGCCATTTTTTTTAAATATTTCAAAAATTAGGTTGAAAGCGATTATGAAAGGGATTCTTGTGTAAACATCAGAGAGGGCTCATTTGATTGGAAATTGAAAGTTCTAGCTCTCTTTTAAGAGTCAAAAGAGATCCAAGGGCAACTAGCCCCCACACCCTCTTTTCCCCTAACCCATCAGATAAAAATTTGGAGATGGCCATTTTATAAAAAATAGTTCAAAGGCTATATATGAAAAACTTCTGTGTCGACGCAACCCCCCAAGGCCTGGGGGCAGGAGTTGTAAGTTATGCTCCGGGGCAATATATGGCTCTTATGGAAGGGATGCTCGTATAAACTTCGAAGAGGGCTCGTTTGATTGGAGATTGAAATTTCTTGTTCACTTTTTAAGAATCAATTGAGTTTGGAGGGAAACTAGCCCCCCTCCCTCAACGCGCTATTTTTTCGAGCCCATCAGATAAGGACTATGAGATAGCCCTTTTTTTTAACATAATTCAAAGATCATATAACATAACCCCGGGGCCGACACAATCCCTCAGGGTCCAGGGACAGGCGTTGTAAGATAGATAGATAGATATATAGATAATCTACTCAGCTGGTAGGCCATACACAAACATTACAATGGTCAAACATTAAATAAGTTGTGACCTGGGAGTGTATATGGTTGTTATGGAAAGGATGCTCGTATAAACTTCAGATAGGGTTCATTTGAATTGAAATAGAAAGTTTTACTTCAATTTTTAAGAGTAAAAAGAGATCAGAGGGCAAATTGGCCCCCCCCCCCCCATACCCCTTTTCCCCAAAGGCATCCCATAAAAAATTTGAGATAGCCTTTTTGTTAAATATAGTTCAAAGGTTTGATAACATAAACTCAGGTGTCTAAAAAATGCCCCAGGGCCCGAGGGTAGGTGTTATAAGTTATGCCCTGGGGGCATTACTGGTTTTTATGAAAGGGATGCTCGTATAAAATTCTCAGAGGGCTGATTTAATTTGATATTAAAAGTTCTAGTATACTTTTTAAGAGTCAAAGGAGATCGAAGGTCAACTAGTCCCCCCCTTACGCATTTTTTTCCCAAACCCATCCAATACAAGTTTTGAGATAGCCATTGTTTAAAATAGTTCAAAGGTTAGATAGTAAAACTCTGGTGTCGACCCAACCTCCCAGGGCCCGGGGGCAGGCGTTATAAGTTATATCTATGGGGAATATATAGTTCTTATAAAAAGGATGCTCGTATTAACTTCAGAGGGGGCTCATTTGATTGGAAACTGAAAGTTCTAGTTCATTTTTAAGAGTCAAAAGAGATCCGAGGGCAACTATACCCTCCATGCCTTTTTCCCCCCAAACCCAATTGATATACGTTTTGAGACAGCCGTTTTGTTAAAAATAGTTCAAAAGTCAGATAAACAAAATCCGGTGTCGACTCAATCCTCCAGGGCCCGGAGGCAGGCGTTGTAAGTTGCGCTCTGAGGGCATATATGGTTCTTAAGGAAGGGATGGTCGTATAAACTTCGAGGAGGGCTCATTTGATTGGAAATTTAATGTTCTAGTTCACTTTTTAATAGTCAAAAGAGATTCGAGGGCAACTAGCCCCCCAAGCCTTTTTTTCAACAAATCCCTCCCATACAAATTTTGAGATAACTGTTTTTTTAATAGTTCAAACATCAGATAACAAAAACTTTGGGGTCGACACAACACCCCTGAGCCCGGAGGCAAGTGTTCTAAGTTATGCCCCTGAGGCGTTTAAGGTATTTATGTAAGAGTTGGTCGTTTAAACTTCGAAGGGGGTTCATTTGATTAGAAATTGAAGGTTCTTGTTCACTTATAAGAGTTAAAAGAGATCCGAGTGCAAATAGCCCCCCTCCACTAGCCTTTATTCCCTCAAATCCATCCGATACAAAATTTTGAGATAGTCATTTTTTAAAATAGATCAAACATCAGATAAACAAACTCTGGGGTCAATACAATCCCCCAGACCCCAGGGGCAAGTTTTTTAAGTTATGCCCCAGAGGTTTATAGTGTTTTTACGTAAGGGGTGGTCGTATAAACTTCGATGGTGGATGATTTGATTGAAAATTGAAAGTTCAAGTTACCTTATTATGATTCAAAAGTTAACGGAGGTTGTTTTGGGTTTCATTTATTTAATAATACTGATTTGTGGTAGCTGGATGCTTGATAGATCATTTGATTCTGATTTTGTTCATTTTTGGTTCAATGGAGTTCTTTACTTTTATCTGAAAAACTTTTTTTGTGCAAAAAGTTTTTAGATTAATTTCTGTTAGCTTTATATTGACCTAGTCTTTTTCAGGGAGAAAGACTGGGCCGCTTCTGAAGTTAAACAACCATCCCTTCCATAAAAACCTTTAATAGCTCCTGGGCATAACTTACAACCCTCGTCCCTAGTGTCTCGGGTTTGTTTCAACCCCAAAAGCCTTATTATATGATATTTAGACTATTTTGAACAGAATGGCTATCTCAAAATTTCTATTACACGCACTTCGGGATATTATGACGTGTATGTAGGGGGGTGAGGGTAGCTGCCCTTTGATCACTTTGACTCTTAAAAAGGGCACTAGAGTGTCTGATTACCAATCCAATGAGCCCCCTTTGAAGTTAATATGACCACACTTTCTATAGAAACCCTATATGTCCCCAGGGCAAAACTTACAACCCTTGCCCTGAGGGCTTCAGGGATTTGTTATCCTTAGAGACATAATTTCCAGACCTTTCTTATAGGCTTAAAAAATGACTATATCGAAATTTTAATTGGAACTGTTTGAGAAAATTATAGGCATGGAGAGAGACATTTGCCATCTGATCAGTTTTGACTAATAAAAAAGGCACTAATCTTCTCAATTTCCAAACAAATGAGTCCTATTTTAAGCTTCTACGACAAAAATTTCTATAAAAACGTTAAGTGCCCCAAAGGTATAACTTGCGACCCTTGTCTTGAGGGTTCTGGGGGGAAGGTTGTCATCCTCAAAGACATAATTTCCGGACATTTCAACTATGTTGAACAGAATGGCTATCTTAAAATTTTGATTGTATGTATTTGTGGAAATGGTGAGCGTGAGAGGGGGATTAGTTACCCTGCAATCACTTTCGACTATTAAAAAGGACAACATCCCTCTCAATTTCCAATTGAATGAGCCCCTTTTGAAGTTTCTACGATAACGCTATCTATGAAAACGTATATACCCCCAGGGTATAACTTACAAAGTTTGCCCTCGGGGCTCTCTGGGGTTCGTCATCCTCAAATACATAATTTCTAGAACATTCAACAACGTTGAACAAAATGGCTATCTCAAAACTTTTATTGAATGTGTTTGGGAAAATGGTGGGCGTGAGAGTTGGGTTGTTGAGAGTTGGGTGGGCATGAGAGTTGGGTGGGCGTGAGAGGTGGGGTTGGGTTAGTTGCTCTCCATTCACTTTCTACTATTAAAAAGGGAACTAGCCCTTTCAATATGCAATCAAATGAGCTCTTTCTGAAGTCTCTGCGACAAAACTTTCTATAAAAACTATATATGACCAGAGGGCAAAACTTACAACTCTTGCCCTGAGGGTTGTGCAAGGGGGTTGTCATCCTCAAAGACCTAATTTTCAGAACTTTCAACCAAGTTGAACAAAATAAATATCTGAAAATTTCGATTGGATGTGTTTGGGGGAATGGTGGGCGTGAGAGGGGGGTTTATTGTTCTTCAATCACCTTCGACTATTAAAAAGGGCTCCAACCTTTTCAATTTCCAATTGAATGAGCCCTTTTTGAAGTTTCTACGAAAACTCCTATAAAAACTTCATATGCCCCCCAGGGCATAACTTACAACCTTGCCCTGAAGGCTGTGGGGGGGTTGTCATCCTTAAAGACCTAATTTCCAAAACTTTCAACTACATTGAGAAAAAAGGCTATCTCAAAATCTTGATTGTATGTGTTTGGGGAAATGGTGGGCCTGAGAGGGGGGTTAGTTGCCCTAAAATAACTTTCGACTATTAAAAAGGGCACTAGCCATTTCAACTTTCATTCGAATAAGCCCTTTTTGAAGTTTGTACGACAACGCTTTCTATAAAAACCTTATATAACTCCAGGGCATAACTTACTACCCTTGCCCTGAGGGCTGTGGGGGGGGGAGGCATCCTTAAAGAAATAATTCTCAAAACTTTCAACTACGTTGAACCAAATGGCTATCTCAAAATCTGATTGGATGTGTTTGGGGGAAAGGTGGGCATGGGAGTGGGGTTAGTTGCCCTCCAATCACTTTCGACTGTTAAAAAGAGCACTAGGCCCTTTGAATTCCCAATCGAATGAGCCCGTTTTGAAGTTTCTACGACAAAGCTTTCAATAAAAATCTTATACGCCCCCAGGGCATAACTTATAACCCTTGTCCTGAAGACTATGGGGGGAGTTTCTTGCTCAAAGATACAATTTCCAAAACTTTCAACTACATTGAACGAAATGGCTATCTCAAAAATTGATTGGATGTGTTTGGGAAACATGGTGGAGGTGGAATGGGTGTTAGTTGCCTTCCAGTCAACTTCGACTATTAAAAAGGGCACTGGCAATTTCAATTTCCAATCGAATGAGCCCATTTTTAAATTTCTACGACATGGCTTTCTATAAGAACCTTATATGCCCCCAGGGCATAATTTATAACCCTTGCCCTGAGGGCTGTGGGGAGGGGGGGGGGAAGGGTTTTGTCATCCTCAAAGACCTAATTTTCAGAACTTTCAACTACGTTGAACAAAATGGCTGTTTTACGTTGAACAAAAAAAAATGTATGGGGAAAAGGTGGGAGTGAGAGGGGGGTTAGTTGCCCTCCAATCACTTTCGACCATTAAAAATGGCACTAGCCCTTTTAAATTCCAATCGAATGAGCTATTTTTGAAGTTTCTACGACAACGCTTTCTATAAAAACCTCATATGCCCCCAGGGCGTAACTTATAAACCCTTGCCCTGAGGGCTTTGCGGGAGTGTCCTCCTCAAAAACATAATTTCTATGTGGAAATCAACTGCGCTGAACAAAATGGCTATCTCAAAATTTTGATTGGATGTGTTTGGGGACATGGTGGGCGCAGAAGGGGTGTTAGTTGCCTTCCAATAACTTTCGATCATCAAAAAGGGCACTAGCCATTCCAATCAAATGAGCCCTTTTCGAAGTTTTTACGAGAACTCCTTCGATATGAAGTGCCCTGGTCTAAAGAAAAAAAATAATAAATAATACATTATTGTGCCAACATCGTTCTTTACTTCGGAAGCGTTATTGCGCTGGCTATGATTTTCGATTTGTTCATGCTATATTTCAATATTTTTTCTTTTTTGTGATTCCAGAAACTGCCTATTCAATGGTAACATTAAAACAAAAAAAAAATTCTTTTGATCTCTCTTGTGGCATCCGGAAAAAGTCGTGGTTTGAAAATTTTTGAAAAAAACTTTAAAATATAAAAAAAATCAATAAACATTGACTTCGAATGATCAATAAACAAAACTATCTTGAACAATAAGGAAAAACAAAATTGTTCTTTTTGGATATCTCTGTTCCTTCCTGATCAATGCTCATAAAATATAAATTCTGTTTATATTTTCAACAACTTTTCTATTCTAAAGTTGCTTTGTTACTCTTGAATGGCGAAAAGGGGTAACTTAAAGGACAATAATTTTAACAAAATAATGACAGGTAGATTTTCAATTCAGTACTTTATTGCATGCAACTTTTCACACTCATGACAAGAAAATATCATCAGGAAGGAGTTCTTCACAAAAACATAGGAAATCAGTAAATCATTGCAACAATCCTATTAATTAATATTAATAGGAAAAATGAACATTAAAAGGGAAGCGGAAACCAAATATTTTACTGCTTCAGTGAGCCAGCGTCCTTTACTCTCACTCTTTAGGGCTATAATGAAAGAAAGGTTAAAATGGTTAGCCCATATTTTACAGAAAAGCAATTAAAATTTCACAAAATTGTAATTTTTGGAACCGCACCTGGGGAAAAACACCAAGCAGGACGTCCTCGATGGGGGTGAGAGGGGTCATTAGGAAAGGATTTGAACAAAGTAGGAACCCTTTCTCTGTAGAGAAGTAAAGAGTGGCTTTCTGAATAGATCATGAAGGGCTTGCAGCTTGTCATTGCAGCTTGGTGCTGCAATGACTTGCAAGTGCAGTAACAGTAATAGTAGCTGGCCTTTAATAAGAGAATCTGTCACAGAGTAGCAACCCTTGGAATAAATTTAGCCGAGGAACTGACAAGGCTTTGTAATGAGTTGTTTTGCTTTTGAGCAACTGTAAGTAATTAGTATTAGCCACTGGCCTTGATTACTTCTTTTAATGTTTGTTATAAAAATTAATATAATTAATTAATTAATAATATAATTAATTAATTAATATAATTAATAATATAATTAATTATAATTAATTAATTAATTAATATAATTAATTAATATAATTAAAATAATTAATTATTAATTAAAATTATGTTTGTTATAAAACGCTCAGGGAATGAGGTCGGTCCAACATAATGGGAATTAGTAAACTAAGTTTATATCCAGAGGAATCTGTTGAGCCTTTGATGAATATAATAAAACAAAAGGTACGTTTAGCTAGCTCTGCAATAAAACTCTATTGATATTGCATACATTTTAGAATGTTATGACAAGAATACGTTCACTGTGAAACATACGCTATATTCACTCTCAATAGATTAGATGGAATCAAGAGATGCTTGGAATATAGTGAAAAAATCCGCTAGTAACACAAAAGATTGCTAGTTACTTGTCAGCGTATATGATCAATCGTTTTATCTAAAGCATCATTTCTCCACGTAGGGGTCATGTAGTTTCCTCCTATGAATCTCCCCCACCCTAAAAAACTATGCGAAGCTTTTATTTCTCTTAATTTGATGCAGTTTTCTTTCTGTTTTGACACATTTGTTGATCCCTAAATGGTTCAACGATTATTCTAAGTTCTGATAGGACTCGGATATGTCTAAGGAAGTAAATAATCGACTACGCATATCATACTTCCATGGGTTTGGCTATGGGAGGAGAAGGAGTGTCCTTGTAGAAAATCCCTTGTAAGCCTTAGAAAATAAAAATAAAAAAGTACTCAAAAGAGTGTTAAAGCCAAAGTTTGCCAAGAAAACAATAAAAGTCACAGAAGAGAGTGACAGAACTTTTTATGAGGAGAGGGAGATTTTCCTCTATTTTATACAGTTTTCATTTATATTCATGTGGATTTTCCGAGCAAAAAAAGGCAAAAACAGCGATTTTTCCAGATTCTGATGAGAATTTTTTTTTGTTTTTACGTTAAATAACCGCACATAGAGAAATCCCACTTCAAGATTTGTAGAAAGTCACCACTCCTTCTCACTTAAGAATCAAAAAATTGTGGTCGAAGTGCAACATGTCATGTTTTCGACCCTTGTTTTCAAGAAGAAGGTCTTCTGGAAATGTCAGCTGCCTTTCTTGCAGTCTCAGTTTCAATGTCTACAATTCTTCTTGGAATTCTTCTTGACACTTTCTGCATTTTTACCATATTTTTTTTTTTATAACTCTATATTTTGTTTTTTTTTTTGTTTTTTTTACACTGAAAAAGAAATGTTAGCAATTTTCTTGTAATTTCGGATCCATTTTATGTATTTTCGGTGACATTTAGGTGAAATAATTCCTGCAATCTCGTCTCGAACTTGTGCAATCTCGAGTAAAAGATTTTTGGCATCAGCAACATTTGGTATATCGGCGTAACCGTTTTTATGATAACTTCAGTTCCATAGTTGTCGTTTTCAGTTCAAAATTGTGAAATCTACGTTGTTTGATCATTTTCTATTAGCAAAATCTGCTCCCATAAATGGATCCTAGTAGGAGAGCATGGTATGATATGACCACCTCATGGATTAGGAATAGAACTTGAAATGAGTTGACATAAAAATATCATAAATGGGAAAATGCTTCCGTGCTCCCTACCTTCTATTTCTTTTATATGAGACCTATTTCTTTTCTATGACAATCGAACTGAAATTATTCTGTATATGAAAGGGGCTGTCCCCTCCTCAAAACCTCGCTCCTTAAGCTAAAGTTTGACTCTTTGTCACATCACTACTTTTCAAAACAATAAAAAATTTTGGCGTAAAGAGCGAGGTGTTGAGGAGGGGACAGTCCCTTTTATATTTGGAATAATTTCTGTTCGTTTTAAGTTTTAATGTCGCTCCTAACTTTCAGTTTAAAAAAAAAAACCTTTTTTTTTATTTAATAGCAGTAATGTGCAATGTTACAACTGTAAGCAAGTTGAAATTCCCACATAAACCATCCATATAAGTAAGAAATTATACACCATTCATGTAAGAAAAAAATATAGTTTGGTTAGGCTGTTTTAGGTTACGCGCTCTGGGCGGGCCTCCTTGCATATTTTTTTTGTGGTAGTTTTCACAATTTTGTTATTAAAGCATTGTATTTATATCATATTTTGTTTCATTTCATTGGCATTCACTAAACTTCACTTATCGAGTGTGTTTTATATAATAGACAAGTACCGATAGCATTTTTTGGATGTGGTATACTCAAAGTCTAAATAAGCAAATATAGTGGAATTATAGGGAAAATAAAGGAAACTATATTAAAACATTAAAATCTTGAAATTGTTTGGGAGGACCTGGAGCCACAACTCCACAAGCCCTAGCGTATATACTTATTGTCCATATCTTATTCAAGAATTCATGTCCCTAAACCATATTCACAGACACTACAGTTGTTATTTCACGTAAAACATGCACGACTGAAATTAAATCTCAATTAATCTGAAATTAAATCTGAAATCAAGAGTCTGAATCTCAGTGCCCAATAAATTAAAGTTCATGACACAGTGAAAACTTTTTTAAAGGACAAAAGGAAAAAAAAAGTTAAAGTTAGTTAAAGTTAGTTAAAGTAAAGTTAAAGGAAAAAAAAGTTAAAGTTAGTAGCAGAAGTTATAGTGTACGGCGCCTTTTATAGCTTAGACTTGTTAGTAGAGAAACTTTCTAACATGACTGCTTTTTGCTTAATATTGTGGATTACTTTCATATGAAAAAAGTACCTTTATATTATTTGTAAAAAGAAATATTTGTACAGTTTTTGTAGCACTTTTATATCCATCGTTCCTCTACAAGGAAGGTTTACGAAGTTATTTACTGTTTCATCTGTTAAAACAGGAATACACGAAAAAACATTAATAAAATCTGGACATTATGAAAACGTCATAAGAAATGGATTGGAACCTTTAAAAAGTAGTGTATGGTGTATCTGTCATAAACAGCACCCAACTGACCATCATACTGAACATTGTTTGGCCCCCCCCCCCCCCTCGAATTGAATGACTTACAATATCACAGTAAGATAGATGGGACATAAGTAGCCTAAATAAGCTTTCTAATTAAACTATATACATGGATACTTCACCAAGGCTGTATCCAGGGTGGTTAGGGGGTTTTTGAACCCCCTTAAATATTTTTCCAACTCGTAAAAACGTAACAAAAAGGTATATAAAAATGTTGATCTTTTTTTAACAGTTTTTCTGTAATCTCCCCCCCCCCCCCGAAAACCCCTCTCCCGATCTTGTCGAATAAAAATACTGGATAACGCCCTGAACTTCCATGACGACCAATCCTCGCAACAACGCTGAGCATTCAGATTGATTAAAACATAGAGATCTATTAGTTGCTAACCAGGTACTGGTATAGTTAAAGTTGGAGAGGGGATATTTTGTCCCAATAGAAATGTTTAACCTACTCATACAAATAACAGTTTAATAGGCATGAGCCTTTACTAGACAGTGAAAACAACGACAAAGTCTCTGGATATTTCGATCAAATACACAGTCACCGTCATCAGCAGCTAAAATTACTTGTGTAAATTTCCTTAGGAATAAATTTTTATTGGGGCATGGAATTTGAGTGGCAAAATAATTTTTAAGAATACACTTTTAATATTTTGGAATGGAATTGAATTTAGTGATGAATTAACCATATTAATGGCATTGATCAAAAATCATCAAGTACTTACCACAGCCCTTAATCTTTAAAATGAATTCAGTTTATTTTGAGTTTATGAGTGAGAGTACAGCCCTGGAAATATAACATATTAGAGATTAAACAGGTGGAAAGGGGGGGGGGTTTCCTCCCAGTGTGAAAGTGAAGACAAAGAGGTTATGCACGATTTCAATCAAGATTAGGACTAAGTTTAAATATTCTTTGAGACTCAATGCATAGATTATGGCTTTTTGAGATCCATAATTATAAACAGACGGTAAGACAGAGAAAAAGTAAAATGTTTTTTTTTTGTCAAAGGGGGTTAAACAGCTTACTTCATTTAGTGACTAGGTTATTATATTCGTAAAAGGAGTAAAGTAAAGAAGTAAAAGGAGTAAAGGAGATGTAGCTACAAAAAAGGCGACCATTTCACCAAGATTAAAATGAGTCCAGACTCTTAATATTTATCTGAACAAATCGGATAGGATCTCATCTTTTTGAAAAACCCTAACCTTACAAAATATCATAAATTTTTTGGTAGGAATCGAATCCAAGTCCTCAAATTCACTGTAACGTTGTTTCAATAAAAATTAACTGAAACCCTCATAAAAAATTATAAACAAAAGTTGTAGTGGGGGCTACAACTAATTCATTTCATTTTCGAATCAGACACCATCTATAAAAAGAATTTTGCTCACATCGGGGCTTGTTGGCGCGAAATTCTCTTTGCATAATACTTCAGAATTGTCCTTAATTTCCTGTTCTATAATTAGAAAGGTTATCTTACTTACAGAGGTTTCCTAGATGGAAAAGCTGTTAGCAAGTATTCCTAGTACATCAAGGATATTCGCCTCTTCAAATGTCACTCTTGTTGCTCAGCCATGATAAAATTAGATGAATGGAGAGGCAAACACTATTTCATTTGGCTTCTGTAAACAATTGTTCTTGTCCCTTCCCGTCATAAGTAAAAAAAAAACTATATATTATAAAATATGAGGAAAAAACACAATTTTGTTTTTTTCTAGCTCAACAAAAATTTTTTTACTTTTACTCTTTTTCATCACTCATCAATTTTTTATTTTCTTTTTTTTTGTTATTTTGCATCAAACGAAATTTTAAGGAATCATTTTTGTCGAAACTTACTCAGGTTTCTGAATTAGGAGATTTTCTTTTTCTATTTTTTTTTTTTTTTTGTTGGAACCTTACATTTTGGGTAATCTTCAATCCACCTTTCCAATCTACACCCACAAAGCGTTTGGATTTCTTGTAAAATTTAAGAAGATAAAGGCAAATTTATATAAATATGTCATTTTAAGTTTAACAGGGCTCAAATAACCCTCCCCCCCCCCCCCGATAAGTTTTCCATTAAATTTTGAGTGCTTATTTTATGTCAGGTTCATTTCATTTTGTTTAATGTCAGATTCTTGTTTTGCTTTTAGTTACATTTGGGCTTCTTAAAATTTACCAAAGAAGTTTTTCAGCGCAAAATTATATGCTTGGCTTTTAATAAGAATTGGATGTGTTAATTTTATTGAAGTAGAATATTCTTCTAAAAATCCTGATCGGTTACCATGATTGGTATTTATAATCTAAGGTACTTCAGAACATTAATATAGGTTTGGAAATAGTCAGTGCATCTGGTAATACGTAATTACAGCGTCACCTTGGTCAAGGATTTAGAAAACTCTCTGTGAAGCGACATAGAAACTGTTGGCTATTATAAAACTGCATACTAAATATTTGAATAGATTAAAGATTTTGAATGACATCCTGAAATAAACAAACAAAGAAAGATCTCTTAAAACAATTTATTCATTGGAAAAATTGTAAAAAGCTCCAATTCCAAATATAAGTCTAAAATTTGCTGTTGGTTTAGAAATGTTTGTTACTATTTATGAAATAAGTGTTTTCCCTAATTTAATAAAAATAAGAATATTCTGTGTGAATCTTCTAAAATTTCAAACTTTCAACCTTTTTGCTATTTTTCCAAAGAAAGACGAATAATTTATCATAGGGTAGCAACTAAAATACTGCAAACAAAAAGAGAACATCTGTGGCATATCGTGGAAAAGTGAATCTGTTTGAATTGAAAAGTTTTGGAGCGTTGTAAAACCAATATAAAAGTATACTTTCTTTGAAACTGTGAATCTAAACTCAAAACGCACAGCAAAATAGGCAGCCTCCAACCCATTTCGGTAATTAAGTCTATATTCAAACCCCGACAACTATAGAATATTATTTGAACGTGCTATATTGCTGTTCTAGGCAAACTATATCTGTATTTTTTCAAATATTTTTCCTACTTTCTTATTCATTTGAGGGGCAGTAGCTAAATGTTTCATACATGAATATTATATGTATAATACTTAGGGATAATTACCTTATTCACTTTTCTACTTTGATGCTGATGCAGATTTGTAACATATAAAATACAAAAGGAGCCAAATTGTATGGGTCACAAACTGTGAGGCGTCATCCATATTTTTGAGCACATATATTTTGCGATTTTCCGTCATGGAAATTTTACTATCTTGACAATGCACCAATTCAGATTTTGGAAATGTTCTTTTTCCTCTTTTAAAGTAGATGGCTACGTTCATCTTGGCAATCGTCTATTGTATCTCATTCTAGCGTCACAAGTGATGTCTTTAAAATGAAGGCAGTAAAATTCAAAATAAATTTGCCAGTGATTGAAAAAAACAAATCAAGTGTATGATTTCTTTTTCTTACAAAAGATATTCTTTTGGATTGTGTTTCTTTAAATTTAATCCTTTTCTTTAACACAAATGATAATTTTCGCATAGGTATGTTCAGCTTAATACTTCAGCTTCACCGGGAGTATTTAAGACAAAGCTTAAGCAGATGAAATTACACCTGTCTGTTTTCAAGCTAACGGCCCAAATCTGCAACAAGAAGACAACATAATGGCTTGTCAAGACACCAGAATGTTTTGACCAATTAAATGTACTTTTCTGCTGCATCTCTAATACATTAAACCATCTCTCTAAAATAAGTTCATTCTGTAAATTACTCCAATGTTTTGTTTTTATCTCAGGAGTTCTATTAGAAGACGATTTCGGAAAAACGAGGGGAATTAAAAATAGCTAAAGGGAGTAAAATAGCTTTTAAAATTGGAGAACGTTTGACAAAGGAAAGACTGCTTTCTTTATTAACACTACAACAAACATAAAATTGAATTAAGACTGAGCCCTCTGGGGTCACAACTTGCCTTTTGTGAGACCACAGTCATTTTTAGCAGAAAAGAGTTTTAAGACACCTGCCTCTGGTTTTGAATTACTTACACATTAAAAATTAATAAAAGGAAAGACAAAGGGCATGACCGTTCAACAAGCTATAAGTGGCTACGCTGCAATACCTGTCTAGTCCCAGCAGGTTATGGGTTCCACCCAACTACCTTATATTTGTAAGAGCTGAAAAAAAAATGGTCAATGATTGAGACTTTCTATAAAAGGATTTGAATGGTTTAATCAGTTAAGGATGAATGATGGACTAATCAGAGGCAAAGCTATACCGTAGCCTATAGTAAAGGCCATACGGCTCCAATGTTTTATTATTATTATTCTTTTTCCCTAAGGCACTTCATATGGAAGGGGTCGTCGTATAAACTTCAAAGGGATTCGATTGGAAATCGAGAGTTCTAGTGCCCTTTTTAAGGGTCAAAAATGGTTGGAATGCAACTAACACCCCTTCCATGCCCACCATTTCCCCAAACACATCCAATCAAAATTTTGAGATAACCATTTTGTTCTACGCAGTTCATTTCCAGATAGAAACAATGCTTTGAGGAGGCGACTCCCCCCATAGCCCTCAGGGCATGGGTTGTAAGTTATGCCCTGGGGCATATAAGGTCTTACAGAAAGCTTTGTCGTAGAAACTTCAAACAGGACTCATTCGATTGGAAATTCAAAGCGCTAGTGCCCTTTTCAATAGTCGAAAGTGATTGGAGGCCAACTAACTCCCCTATCACGCCCACCTTATCACCCCTATCCCCTATCACCCCTACCACGCATCCGTTAAAATTTGAGATAACTGTTTTTTTTTTAAATAGTTCTAAGATCATATAACAAAAACTTCGGTGTCGACACAACCCCCCAGGGCCCGGGGGCAGGCGTGTAGGCTATGCCCTGGGGGAATATATGGTTCTTATGGAAGGGATGCTCGTATAAACTTCAAAGAGGGCTCATTTGATTGGAAATGGAAAGTTCTAGTCCACTTTCTAAGAGTCGAAAGAGATTGGAGGGCACCTAGACCCCCACGCCCCTTTTTCCCTCAAACCCATCCGATGAGAACTTTGAGATAGCCATTTTTTAAAAAATAGTTCAAAGACCATATAACGAAAACTTTGGGGTCGACACAGCCCCCCACGGCCCGAGGGTAGGCATTGTAAGTTATGTTCTGGGGGAATATATGGTTCCTATGGAAGGGTTGCTCGTAAAAACTTCAGAGAGGGCTAATTTGATTGGAAATTGAAAGTTCTAGTTCATTTTTTGAGAGTCAAAATAGATTGGAGGGCAACTAGCCCCCCGCCCCTTTTTCTCCAAATGCATCTGATAAAAATTTTGATATAGCCATTAAGTTAAAAATTGTTCAAAAGTCAGAAACCAAAAACTCAGGTGTCGACAAAAACCCCCAGGGCCCGGGGGCAGGCGTTGTAAGTTATGGCCTGAGGCATATATGGTTTTTATGAAAAGGATGCTCATATAAACTTCAGAGATGGCTCATTTGATTGGAAATTGAAAGTTCGAGCTCATTTTTTAATAGTTTAAAGAGATCCGAGGGCAACTAGCCCCCCCCCCCCCACACACACCCTTTTTTTCCCAAGTCCATCCGATAAAATTGTTAAAATAGCCATTTCATTAAAAATAGCTCAAAGGTCAGATAAGAAAAACTTCTGTGTTGACGCAACCCCCCAAGGCCCGGAGGCAGGCGTTGTAAGTAATGCTACGGGGGCATATATAGTTCTTACGGAAGGGATGCTCATATACACTTCGGAGAGGGCTCATTTGATCGGAAATTGAAAGTTTTTGTTCACTTTTTAAGAGTCAAAAGAGATCGTAGGGCAACTAGCCCTGCCCCCTCGACGCCCAAAATGCATCAGATAAAATCTGTGAGATAGACATTTTGTTAAAAATCGTTCAAAGTTCAGATAACACCATTTTTTCCCTAAACCTATCCGATAAAAATTTTGAGATAGCTATTTTGTTAAAAATAGTTCAGACATTAGATAATGAAAACTCCGAGGTTGACACAAACCCATTTTTTACTTTGATATTGTTACTTTGATACCAGTTTTGACACTTTGAGGAACATTTGATACTAATTGCTGAAAGCTCATCAGTTAAAAATTTTACTATACTTTTAATGTTTATTTTCAATAATAAGTAAAAAAGAAAATCTTTGTAATAAAATTAGTTTTCAGTAAAGCGCCAATGACGCAGTAGGTTTTAGACTTTTATAGTGAGAGAAGGAGGCGATACCCAAACTCTTGTTTGTAATGATTTTTGTTCGTTTTAAGCATGATTTGCATATTCAATTTAAGTTTCACTCGTTTTAAGATTTATTTATTCTTTTACATTAATATCTACTGTATGTTTGTTTGCATTGATTGTTTATTTAAATTCTGGTCGTTTTAAGTTTCGTTTGTAATTCAAGAGGAAAATATTTTTTTCGTTTTAAGCTTGATTTTCATATTCAATCTAAGCATTTATCGCGTTTATTTATATTTATTCATTTATATTTTTAATTGTTGTACGTTTTTTGCTATGATTGTTTATTTAATTTCTTTTCGTTTTGGGTTTCATTTATTCTTTAATAGTAATTTCTGGTCGTTTTGAGTTTGAATTTTAACAGCTATTTGTATCTGCTGAGCTCAAGTTTAAAATAACCATTACTTTTCTTTGAAAAAATTATTTTTCGGAAAGTTTTTTTTTTAATTAATAACGTAAAAAGAACCGATAACCAATATAAATAAGAACGTAACCAATAAGAACCGATGGCCTGACGATTCGTCAAACGTTTGAGCTTGGTTTGTTTTACAGCTACCTCATCTTGGTATACTTAGTGGGGAGATAATTGATTCTTTTTCATGCCCTCCCCAGTTTCTATGCCATGCCCTCCCTTTTCCCATAAAATTCCTGCGACATGCCCTCTGACGTCACGGCATCCCTGTTTCTAGGCAAAATTCCGGCCCTCGGCAAGATTTTAAAGGTTAGGTCAGGTTACTTGAATTTTTATGACAGCCCTGGCAAGATTCCAAGCGCATATCCTATTTCAAGGTGAAACCACGTTTCAAGTTTCAAGCGCATGTTAAACCACGCGCCACACCCTCGCCTTTAAAGGGTCAGATAAGTGAGCTACCAACCCATCGTACCTGCATAGTGCAGTCACCTGTTCTATTAAAGGTAACACACATGACAAGACTCCATGACTCACCCCTCTGGACTCCAGTGACGTCAGACGAGTTATCCCTTTCAAACGGACAGGTCTAATATGCATAACGCAGTTTTGCGTAACCGTGCCACAGGAACCCATGGGGGAATCCCCGTTTGTAGCTCACACCTTACGTAATGATTGTGCAACAGTGTCACGTAATACTTTTTTTCATTATCTTAATGGCGGTACACGCTTTACGCAATGATTGCGCGTCCATCACTGCCAGATAATACCATTTTAACATTTTTCACCGAAAACCCTCAAGACATTTTCTTTTTAGGTGTTTCTTTTTTCGCCCAAAACCCCCAAAGTGTTTTTCATTAACTTAACGAGAAAACACACTTTAAGTAATGATTGCGCATCCATCACTGCCAGATAATACCATTTTGACATTTTTTGCCCAAAAGCCTTTCGGCGCTTCATTTTCGATCGAAACACCATTCGTTTAATTTTCCTAGAGTTCTTGACCCCACGGGGACTTGAAAGGTCATTCCATTCGAGGGGTACCGCGCTCCAAGCAAGTCGTCCATTAAACCCTTATCAGTATTTTGTATCTTGAACCATATTCTAAAAATAAACTATTGCACAATACCGGACATTCCCCATTTGTTGGCAATCATTAGAACCATGTGTTTAAAGCAAAATTTGTTACGTACTTGGAAAAACATCGATTTCCAGTGGGCATTTGCTTTCAAGATAATAATAGAGGGAAAATGTATGTCTTACTCGTGCTAGAAACTACATCTTAAAAACACAGATACTGTGAATAAAAACAAACTGATAAATAATAAAACATAAGAAAAGACAGCTAAAAAACACAACAAAAAATAAAAGATGAAAACGTCATATTATATTATACGCAAGAGAACCATCTATTATAAAAAACTGGGGGCTTCTAGTCTGCAAACCCTCAGGATAGGGGAGGGAGGAGCGATATTAGATGCTATTTAAACCATATTAAGAACTGCTACCTGTTATATTTTCATATCTTTCATAGGAAAACTTCTTTAATGTCCACACTTTAAATTTTAAACTGTAGTTCAAGCCACAATGACATTACATGACCCCCCCCCCCCACTAACCCAAAGATAACTTTCTTCAGGCATTTCCTAATGAAAATTATGGTTTTAAATCGCGTGATGCAACCCAAGCCAATCCTAATGCCCGACAAAACACACGACACTGTTATGGCATTTCACCCATGTTACACCGCCCCCGCCCCATTCATCCCCTGCTTGACCTAATATTAGTGAGATTCCCCATTTTTTTGACAGTCGTTAGAACGGCATGTTTACTACCAAATTTGATACACTCCGAGGGATATTTGCTTTCAAGATATTAATAAAGGAGATATGTGTGTCTTACTCGTCCCAAAAGATAAATCTTAAAATCACCGACAATGAAAACAAATTGACAAGCAATAAAACATTAAAAGACAGCTAAAAAAAATGACAAAAATAAAAGTTGAAAAAGCCGTATCGTTAATATACGCAAAAAGAACCATCTATTACAGAAAACCGAGACTTCTAGCCTGCAACCCAGGGGATAGGGGAGGGGGGAGTGATATTAGATGTAATTTAAGACATATTAAGAGTTTTTAAGGAAATACCCCTTTTTCATTAAGATAAATTCATGGTTATTTCTCATTATCCTATCAATAGGTTCAACCCTCCTAGTAGGTTTCACTTTCAGAGGGCACCTTGATAATAGATGTAGTTTTAGGTGCTATTGCACCTTTAAAAGGATAAAGAATAGCATGCCTAATTTAAGGAAAGACGAAGGGAGAGGACTCGAGGGGAGGGGAACCATGTTCTCCGTTAGCAGCCGAACACTGTTTTATTTTTATCGTTACGCAAAGCGCAAATTTTCAGGTGTACATTTATGGTTATCCTGCCTCCCCCCTCCACTAAGGTACCGACCTGTCCCCTGGTCGCCCTCCGAGGAGGTGTCCAGCTGCCCTCCCCCCCCCCACCCGAACAGTTTCTATTAGCCCAAGGATACATTTTTCACTATATTATCAAAACAAGCTAAGGAGGGGAAATTCTATTTCGAGAAATTCTTGTTACAATCCACCCCGTGCGCTGTGGGGGAGTTTGCTCTGTTTCTACTCTTTTTGGGGGGTGGAATCCGGCCATCCTACGCGTAGTGGGGGAGTTTGGTCTGTGTCTACTCATTTCTAGGACCGAATCTGGGCTTCGGCTAGGCGATAAAAGAGGCTAAAGACGATGTCGCTTGAGATAACTTAAAGGTAATATTGATAGGGAAATTATTATAGAGTTTCTACGGCAACCCTCTAACGCCAGATCATCCCTGTTTCTAGCGCTCAGCTAGCAAGAATCTTGCCCTGGCAAAATTCCAGTCATTGAAACATTGTTTGTTTTCGAAGACCCCCGGGATTTCCCGTCATGAGATCTAATATGAATGATGCAAGCGTATCTCGCAAACAAGCCTAAAAGGATCCCATGAGTAGTAAGCTATCTAGTACCACGAGCAGTGATTGCGTAATATGCCTTACCACGGGCCAGTCACCTATTACAATGAACGATACTTGCATTACCAGACAGGTTTTCTATTGTGACACTCATTTTTTGTGAGTCAAACGGTTAGAGAAAGCTGATGGTTACTCCATATGATAACTTGATTAGTCGGTTTTTTAAAAAAAACTTGGCAAGCTATAATGTACTCAATTAAAAACCCTAAATCTTTTTGTATTTACAATTTGTTTAGAATGAAGTGTTTTTTATAGCAGATATCAAGATTCTTAGCAGTTCGTAGTCATTACGAGATAGTCAGATACCTAAATTAAGGGCCTATTAATCTTTTTGTATTTACAATTTTTTTAGAATGAAGTGTTTTTTATAGCAGATATCAAGATTCTTAGCAGTTCGTAGTCATTACGCGATAGTCAGATACATAAATTAAGGGCCTATTAATCTTTTTGTATTTACAATTTTTTTAGAATGAAGTGTTTTTTATAGCAGATATCACGATTCTTAGCAGTTCGTAGCCATTACGAGATAGTCAGATACCTAAATTAAGGGCCTATAAATCCTTTTGTACCTACAATTTGTTTAGAATGAAGTGTTTTTTATAGCACATATCAAGATTCTTAGCAGTTCGTAGCCATTACGAGATAGTCAGATACCTAAAAAAGGGCCTATAAATCTTTTTGTACCTACAATTTGTTTAGAATGAAGTGTTTTTTATAGCAGATATCGAGATTCTTAGCAGTTCGTAGCCATTACGAGATAGTCAGATACCTAAATTAAGGGCCTATAAATCTTTTTGTACCTACAATTTGTTTAGAATGAAGTGTTTTTTATAGAAGATATCAAGATTCTTAGCAGTTTGTAGGCATTACGAGATAGTCAGACACCTAAATTAAGGGCCTATAAATCTTTTTGTACCTACAATTTGTTTAGAATGAAGTGTTTTTTATAGCAGATATCAAGATTCTTCGCAGTTCTTAGCTATTATGAGATAGTCAGATACCTAAATTAAGGGCCTATAACTCTTTTTCTATCTACAATTTGTTTAGAATGATGTGTTTTTTATAGCAGATATCAAGATTCTTAGCAGTTCATAGCCATTACGAGATAGTCAGATACATAAATTAAGGGCCTATAAATAATATTGTACCTACATTTTGTTTATAGTGAAGTTTTTTTTATAGCAGATATCAAGATTCTTAGTAGTTCGTAGCAATTGCGAGATAGTCAGATACCTAAATTAAGGGCCTATAAATCTTTTTGTTCCTACAATTTGTTTAGAATGAAGTGTTTTTTATAGCAGATATCAAGATTCTTAGCAGTTCGTAGCCATTACGAGATAGTCAGATACCTAAATTAAGGGACCTATAAATCTTTTTGTACCTACAATTTGTTTAGAATGAAGTGTTTTTTATAGCAGATATCAAGATTCTTAGCAGTTTGTAGGCATTACAAGATAGTCAGACACCTAAATTAAGGGCCTATAAATCTTTTTGTACCTACAATTTGTTTAGAATGAAGTGTTTTTTATAGCAGATATCAAGATTCTTAGCAGTTCTTAGCTATTATGAGATTGTCAGATACCTAAATTAAGGGCCTATAAATCTTTTTCTATTTACAATTTGTTTAGAATGAAGTGTTTTTTATAGCATATATCAAGATTCTTAGCAGTTCGTAGCCATTACGAGATAGTCAGATACCTAAATTAAGGGCCTATAAATTTTTTTTTACCTACAATTTGTTTAGAATGAAGTGTTTTTTATTGCAGATATCAAGATTCTTAGCAGTTCGTAGCCATTGCGAGATAGTCAGATACCTAAATTAAGGGCCTATAAATCTTTTTGTACCTACAATTTGTTTAGAATGAAGTGTTTTTTATAGCAGATATCAAGATTCTTAGCAGTTTGTAGGCATTACGCGATAGTCAGATACCTAAATTAAGGGCCTATTAATCTTTTTGTATTTACAATTTGTTTAGAATGAAGTGTTTTTTATAGCAGATATCAAGATTCTTATCAGTTTGTAGCCATTGGGGATGGGGTGATGACAGAGTGGATGTCTTAGATGTGGATGTCTTAGACTAGTTATAGTGATGTACTGTGATACTAATTGCTTTTTAAAAACCGAAATCAATTATTTGAATATAAAGTTTTAACAAGAAATGTCTGAAAAGTATTTTTTTTTTGGGGGGTGGGGGCGATGACAGAGTGGATGTCTTAGACTAGTTATAGCGCTGTACTCTGGCATGAACTGCTTTCGAAAACCCGGATGAATTAGTTGAAAATAAAGTTTTAACAAGAAATGTCTGAAAAGTATTTTTTTTGGGGGGGAATCTGAGCTAATTAGGGTTTTTGACCGTAAACTCTAGTTTTTTTGCAAGAAAATTATGGAAAATACATTTCTCTGGTTCTAATGTGAAACTTAAGTCCTTTTTAGGATCGAAAAAATTAACTATTTCCGTAAAATCTGAGCTAATGGGTTTTTGACCGTAAACTCTAGTTTTTTGCAAGAAAATTATGGAAAATACAATTCTCTGGTTCAAATGTGAGACTTAAGTCCATTTTTGGATCGAAAACTAAACTATTTTTGTAAAATCTGAGCTAACAAGGGTTTTTGACCGTAAACTCTAGTTTTTTGTAAGAAAATTATGGAAAATACAATTCTCTGGTTCATAGGTGAAACTTAAGTCCATTTTTGGTTCGAAAAATAAAACTATTTCTGTAAAATCTGAGCTAATAATGGTTTTTGACTGTAAACTCTAGTTTGTTGAAAGAAAATTATGGAAAATACAATTCTCTGGTTCAAATGTGAAACTTAAGTCCTTTTTTGGATTGAAAAATAAAACTATATCCGTAAAATCTGAACTAATAATTCAATATTTTTTTCATAAAAACAAACCATTTTTTTTTTTAAACTTCGAAATTTTTCAACTATTTTTTTTTCTTTTTGTATCTATCTTAAAATGTAAAAGTATGCTTACGGTTCTAAAAATTGTGCTCTATGATTGGTCAGAGACACGATTTGGCTTTCCCACTGGTATTCTATGACCGCTTATCGTCACTACCTAGTCTATTGCATGTATTAAATCAGTATTTTTTACACAGTGGAACGATAAACACATAAGTCATATCTTTTAAAAAAGAAAGTGAAGATGGAACATTTTAATAGAGTGTGTTCACATAACAAGGTTATTGTAGCATTGAATGCCGACAAGGAGAAGTATTTAAACTATGAAACAAGTACAAGTGGTAGCACTATTGGAAATGTATGCATGCATTGTCATGACAATAAGGAATTAAATTTCTTTGGAATAACGAAAAAATACAACTCTTAAGATGGTAGTTATGCGAGATTGAGATCTCCAGAGATGATTGCACTCAAAGAGAATGCTAACATAAAAATAATTGTTGATGATAGAGGACAACTCCTTGCTACTGCTGCAGGTAACACATTACCTACGGATACATCCAATCATCAGCTTTCATGTATTAGCATTCAACGGAAGGCTAATAAAAGAAAGGCCTACTCTGCTACTAATATCGTAAACCATATCTTGTTTACGTGCCGAAACTGCTACCTGTGTAAAAATAATGTGTTAATAGACAGTGAAATTGCAAGAAAAATAAAAATGGCATTGTCAAAAAATATCACTACGGAATATAGAGATGAAACGATGAAGAACAAAGAACCAGCAATCATTACTGGCATTAATCAAACTGTCAATGAATCAAATAATAGCAAAGACGAAAAGCATATTGAGCCTGTTCAAGAGACACCAGTAAAAATTGTGTATGATTCAAAATGGAATAATAATTATTCTACTGATTACGAACTAAGAGAAGACAATAGCTACAATATCAAGAGAAAACATGGTGAACTATTTTATGGAACAGATTCAAAATGTCCAAAGTTAATCATTGATATTAATAATTTATCATAATATATTTTTGTATTAATATTCTACATAGCATTATTTCATTAAAAATATTACATTGTTACGTGTTCATTATTTTTTAGAGTAAGCTAGCATATCAAGTGTTTAGAATGTATATTAAAACATCGGAGATATAGGAAAAGGAATTTGCGTACATCTATTGTCAGAAACACTATTTCCGTAAAATCTGAGCTATTAAGGGTTTTTGACCGTAAACTCTGGTTTTTTGTAAGAAAATTATGGAAATACAATTCTCTGGTTCAAAAGTGGAACTTAAGTCTATTTTTGGATCTAAAAATAAAACTATTTCCGTAAAATCTGAGCTAGTAAGGCTTTTTAGACCGTAAACTCTAGTTTCTTGTAAGAAAATTATGTAAAATACATTTTTGTACGTATCTTAAAATGACAAAATATCATTCTTGAATTCACCTCTTGAACACACAATATAGAAATTATAAAAAAATTTGTAATTTCCAGACTTCATTTGCAAACAATAGATATCGAGAGTTCTATGACTCCTCCCCACAATGACTTCTAAGGGTTTTATGACTCCTCCCCACGATGAACTGAGATGGTTTTAGGAGTCATCCACCTAGCCATAGCTCCATTCAACCTTGAGCGACGATATAAAAGTTTGATGATGTATTTCTCTTCTTAACAACTACATTAATAGCTTCTAAGATGATAGGACTGTATGACAAAGAATTTATTGGTTTGAAAAAATCATCTTTTGGTGTTATATTTGAATGTGCATTTTTATTATTGTCAATGGAACTCGAAGAAATTGACTGTTATCATTGGACGGTGAACTATAACATGTTTGAGTATGATAAAAGCTTGTGGAGTACTACATTACATCATATGAACAGACTGGGATTCTATGAGAGAGTGATTACACCACTTAATAATAGTGGTCAGGAACTGAGAAATGTCCAGGAGGAAGTCAGTGAAATTTGCAGCTTTTTTGGGGTTCAAGCACTCTATGTAAAGGGTAATATACCTACAGATAAAGTCTTAATTCAAAAGTGTGACCCTAGGATTCCACTTTTCAATCTAGAAGAATTTAAGTGTCCTAAATTTGAAGGGGTTTATCATCGTCCTGAAGACGAGGTCAGGTTCTTCGCGCACTGGATAGCTAAGGACATGCCTGATCGTGATAAATGCATAAGACATGGTAAAAACTATTCTACATCATGGGACCATCGTTTCTGGATGCTTAAGAGTGAACGTGTGTATGACTATGTGTCATAATATAATTTTGTATTAATATTCTACATAGCATTATTTCACTAAAAATATATTATGCATTACATTGTTATGTGTTCATTATTTTTAGAGTAAGCTAGCATATCAAAAGTTTAGAATGTCTATTAAAACATCGGAGATGTGAGAAAAGGAATTTGCATACATCTATTGTCAGACACATGGGGTAATATCGACAAAATCTAGGTATCAGAATGAATAAATTCTTTATCAACATCCGCTGTTGGATATGTCATTATGTCATTATGAAAAAATTGTAAGTAAGTAGGAAGTAGGTAAGTAAGTAAGTAAGTAACAAACTCTTTCTTGAATTCTTCTCTTGGTTACACTATACAGAAATTTTATTATAGGAAATTATAAAAAAAAAATTGAAGAAACTCTCTATTAACATTCGTTATCGATTGAAGTCGCTTCCTAGACAGACAATACAGCAATTTCAAAAAATCTAATTGTAAGAGTGATTAAATTCAATATCAACATCCATTTCTCGGATACATCGGAAAAAGTTGACACAATCTAAGTACCGGAAAGAATAAATTCATTTTCAAAGTTTTTATCGGATACATCAGATAACAGTCATAAAATCCAAGTTCTATTCATTTTGTCTTCATGTGTTGTTACGTTGAATTTGGATTAGACCGGTTTTTCTTTTAATTTTGACTTCATGTGTTGCTACGTTGAATTTAGATTAGACCGGTTTTTATTTATATAGTAGAGACTAGCGTATATTTTTAGAGTAAAAAAAAAATTCTGTTTAGTCTGAAGTTGATTGTCTGAAAAGTATTTTTTTTTGGGGGGAGATACACGATTGTCTAAAACAAAAGCATAACTTTTAAAATCACAACAACTTAATATTAGTAGAAAATTCCGTTTTTTTTTGTTAAAAACGATTGGCTGAAATAAAAGCGGAACTTTTAAAATCAAAACAACTAAAGATCAGTAAATGATTCCTTTTTCTTTTTTTTGTTGAAAACAATTGGTTGAAACGAAAGCAAAACTTTTAAAATCAAAACAAATGAAGGGCAGTAAATAATTCCATTGTTTTTTTTTTGTTAAACACGATTTATTGAAAAAAAGATTATCTTTTAAAATAACAACAGTAGATTAGACCGGTTTTTCTTTTAATTTTGGCTTCATTTGTTGTTACGTTGTATTTAGATTATACCAGGTTTTCTTTCTGTATTAGAGACTAGCGCATATTTTTAGAGTAGAAAAAAAATTCTGCTTAGTCTGAAGTTGATTTTCTGAAAAGTATTTTTTTTGGGGGGGAGATACACGATTGACTGAAACAAAAGCAGAACTTCTAAAATCACAGCAACTGAAGATCAGTAAATAATTCCGTCGTTTTTTTGTTTTTTTTGTTAAAAGTGTTTGGAATTAATTAAAGCAGAAATTTTAAAATAACAAGAACTAAAGATAAGTAAATGATTTTTTTTTTTTTTTTTTGTTAAAAAAAATTTGTTGAAACAAAATTAGAAATTTTAAAATAACAACAACTGAAGGTCAGTAAATAATTCCATTGTTTTTTTTTTGTTAAACACGATTGATTGAAATAAAAGAGGAACTTTTAAAATCACAACAACTGAAGGTCAGTAAATAAAAAAAACCTAAAATAATGTCATGAAATCAACATGCAAAGTCGACATAGCTTTATTTAATTTTTTAAGGTTCATTTAGACGAGATTACGTGCGTGCACGTAACCTCGTCTAAATGAACCTTAAAAAATGAAATAAAGCTATGTCGACTTTTGCATGTTGATTTCATGACATTATTTTAGGTTTTTTTTTATTTACTGACCTTCAGTTGTTGTGATTTTAAAAGTTCCTCTTTTATTTCAATCAATCGTGTTTAAAAAAAATAAACAATGGAATTATTTACTGACCTTCAGTTGTTGTGTTTTTAAAATTTATAATTTTTTTTCAACCAATTGTTTTTAAAAAAAAAAAAAAAAAAAAAATCATTTACTGATCTTTAGTTGTTGTGATTTTAAAAGTTCTTATTTTATTTCAGCCAATCGTGTTTAACAAAAAAAACAAAAAAACAACGGAATTATTTAATGGTCTTCAGTTGTTGTGATTTTAGAAGTTCTGCTTTTTTTTCAGTCAATCGTGTATCTCCCCCCAAAAAATACTTTTCAGACAATCAACTTCAGACTAACCAGAATTTTTTTCTACTCTAAAAATATACACTAGTCTCTACTATAGAAAGAAAAACCAGCCTAATCTAAATTCAACGTAACAAAACATGAAGCCAAAATTAAAAGAAAAACCGGTCTAATCTGTTGTTGTGATTTTAAAAGATCCTCTTTTATTTCAATCAATCGTGTTTAACAAAAAAAAACAATGGAATTATTTACCGACCTTCAGTTGTTGTGATTTTAAAAGTTCTGCTTTTGTTTCAACCAATTGTGTTCAACAAAAAAAAAGAAAAAGGAATCATTTACTGATCTTTAATTGTTGTGATTTTAAAAGTTCCGCTTTTATTTCAGCCAATCGTGTTTAACAAAAAAAAAACAACGGAATTATATACTGATCTTAAGTTGTTGTTATTTTAAAAGTTCTGCTTTTGTTTCAGCCACTCGTGTATCTCCCCCCCCCCCAAAAAAAAAATACTTCTCAGAAAATCAACTTCAGACTAACCAGAATTTTTTTTTCTACTCTAAAAATATGCGCTAGTCTCTACTATAGAAAGAAAAACCGGTCTAATCTAAATTCAACGTAACAAAACATGAAGCCAAAATTAAAAGAAAAACCGGTCTAATCTATTGTTATTATTTTAAAAGATCCTATTTTATTTCAATCAATCGTATTTAACAAAAAAAAAATGGAATTATTTACCGACCTTCAGTTGTTGTGATTTTAAAAGTTCTGCTTTTTTTTCAACCAATTGTGTTCAACAAAAAAACAAAAAAAAAGGAATAATTTAATGATCTTTATTTTTTGTGATTTTAAAAGTTCCGCTTTTATTTCAGCCAATCGTGTTTAACAAAAAAAAAAACAACGGAATTATCTACTGATCTTCAGTTGTTGTGATTTTAAAAGTTCTGCTTTTGTTTAAGCCAATTGTGTATCTCCCCCAAAAAAAATACTTTTCAGACAATCAAGTTCAGACTAACCTGAATTTATTTTCTACTCTAAAAATATACGCTAGTCTCTACTATAGAAAGAAAAACCGGTCTAATCTAAATTCAACGTAGCAACACATGAAGCCAAAATTAAAAGAAAAACTGGTCTAATCTAAATTCAACGTAACAACACATGAAGCCAAAATGAATAGAACTTGGATTTTATGACTGTTATCTGATGTATCCGATAAAAACTTTGAAAATGAATTTATTATTTCCGGTACTTAGATTGTGTCAACTTTTTCCGATGTATCAGAGAAATGGATGTTGATATTGAATTTAATCACTCTTACACTTAGATTTTGTGAAATTGCTGTATTGTCTGTCTAGGAAGCGACTTCAATCGATAACGAATGTTAATAGAGAGTTTCTTCAATTTTTTTTTTATAATTTCCTATAATAAAATTTCTGTATAGTGTAACCAAGAGAAGAATTCAAGAAAGAGTTTGTTACTTACTTACTTACTTACCTACTTCCTACTTACTTACAATTTTTTCATAATGACATAATGACATATCCAACAGCGGATGTTGATAAAGAATTTATTCATTCTGATACCTAG
Organism: Artemia sp. Qi Xiang Cuo; assembly: GCF_049724085.1. Classification (NCBI taxonomy): domain Eukaryota; kingdom Metazoa; phylum Arthropoda; class Branchiopoda; order Anostraca; family Artemiidae; genus Artemia; species Artemia sp. Qi Xiang Cuo. The sequence goes on from NC_142800.1 coordinate 18,156,077, forward strand.
ATTTTGTCAATGTTACCCCATGTGTCTGACAATAGATGTATGCAAATTCCTTTTCTCACATCTCCGATGTTTTAATAGACATTCTAAACTTTTGATATGCTAGCTTACTCTAAAAATAATGAACACATAACAATGTAATGCATAATATATTTTTAGTGAAATAATGCTATGTAGAATATTAATACAAAGTTATATTATGACACATAGTCATACACACGTTCACTCTTAAGCATCCAGAAATGATGGCCCCATGATGTAGAATAGTTTTTACCATGTCTTATGCATTTATCACGATCAGGCATGTCCTTAGGTATCCAGTGCGCGAATAACTTGACCTCGTCTTCAGGACGATGATAAACCCCTTCAAATTTAGGACACTTAAATTCTTCTAGATTGAAAAGTGGAATCCTAGGGTCAAACTTTTGAATTAAGACTTTATCTGTAGGTATATTACCCTTTACAGAGAGTGCTTGAACCCCGAAAAAGCTGCAAATTTCACTGACTTCCTCCTGGACATTTCTCAGTTCCTGACCACTATTATTAAGTGGTGTAATCACTCTCTCATAGAATCCCAGTCTGTTCATATGATGTAATGTAGTATTCCACAAGCTTTTATCATACTCAAACATGTTATAGTTCACCATCAAATGATAACAGTCAATTTCTTCGAGTTCCATTGACAATTATAAAAATGCACATTCAAATATAACACCACAAGATGATTTTTTCAAACCGATAAATTCTGTGTCATACAGTCCTATCATCTTGGAAGCTATTAATGTAGTTGTTAAGAAGAGAAATACATCATCAAACTTTTATACCTTCGCTCAAGGTTGAATGAAGCTATGGCTAGGGGGATGACTCCTAAAACCATCTGAATTCATCGTGGGGAGGAGTCATAAAACCCTTAGAAGTCATTGCGGGGAGGAGTCATAGAACTCTCAGTTTCTATTGTTTGCAAATGAAGTCTGGAAATTACAATTTTTTTTATAATTTCTATATTGTTTGTCCAAGAGGTGAATTCAAGAATGATATTTTGTCATTTTAAGATACGTACAAAAATGTATTTTACATAATTTTCTTACAAGAAACTAGAGTTTACGGTCTAAAATGTCTTACTAGCTCAGATTTTACGGAAATAGTTTTATTTTTCGATCCAAAAATAGACTTAAGTTCCACATTTGAACCAGAGAATTGTATTTTCCATAATTTTCTTACAAAAAACTAGAGTTTACGGTCAAAAACCCTTAATAGCTCAGATTTTACGGAAATAGTGTTTCTGACAATAGATGTACGCAAATTCCTTTTCCTACATCTCCGATGTTTTAATATACATTCTAAACGCTTGATATGCTAGCTTACTCCAAAAAATAATGAACACGTAACAATGTAATATTTTTAATGAAATAATGCTATGTAGAATATTAATACAAAAATATATTATGATACATTATTAATATCAATGATCAACTTTGGACATTTTGAATCTGTTTCATAGAATAGTTCACAATGTTCTCTATTTATATTATAGTTATTGTATTCTCTTAGTTCGTAATCAGTAGAAGAATTATTATTCCATTTTGAGTCATACACAATTTTTACTGGTGTCTCATGAACAGGCTCAATATGCTTTTCGTCTTTGCTATTATTTGATTCATTGACTGTTTGATTAATGCCAGTAATGATTGCTGGTGCTTTGTTCTTCATCGTTTCATCTTTATATTCCGTAGTGATATTTTTTGACAATGCCATTTTTATTTTTCTGACAATTTCACTGTCTATTAACACATTATTTTCACACAGGTAACAGTTTCGGCACGTAAACAAGATATGTTTTACGATATTAGTAGCAGAGTAGGCCTTTCTTTTATTAGCCTTCCGTTGAATGCTAATACATGAAAGCTGATGATTGGATGTATCCGTAGGTAATGTGTTACCTGCAGCAGTAGCAAGGAGTTGTCCTCTATCATCAACACTTATTTTTATGTTAGCATTCTCTTTGAGTGCAATCATCTCTGGAGATCTCAATCTCGCATAATCACCATCATAAGAGTTGAATTTTTCGGTCTCCCAAAGAAATTTAATTCCTTACTATCATGACAATGCATGCATACATTTCCAATAGTACTACCGCTTGTACTTGTTTCATAGTTTAAATACTTCTCCTTGTAGGCATTCAATGCTACAATAACCTTGTTATGTGAACACCTTCTATTAAAATGTTCCATCTTCACTTTCTTTTTTAAAATATATGACTTATGTGTTTATCGTTCCACTGTGTAAAAAATACTGATTTAATACATGCAATAGACTAGGTAGTGACGATAAGCGGTCATAGAATACCAGTGGGAAAGCCAAATCGTGTCTCTGACCAATCATAGAGCACAATTGTTAGAACCGTAAGCATACTTTGACATTTTAAGATAGATACAAAAAAAAAAAAAAAAGTTGAAAAATTTCGAAGTTTAAAAAAAAAAATTGTTTGTTTTTATGAAAAAAGTATTGAATTATTATTTCAGATTTTACGGATATAGTTTTATTTTTCAATCCAAAAAAGGACTAAAGTTTCACCTTTAAATCAGAGAATTGTTTTTTCCATAATTTTATTTCAACAAACTAGAGTTTACAGTCAAAAACCCCTATTAGCTCAGATTTTACAGAAATAGTTTTATTTTTTGATCCAAAAATGGACCTAAGTTTTACATATGAAACGGAGAATTGTATTTTCCATAATTTTCTTGCAAAAAAATATAGTTTACGGTCAAAAACCCTTATTAGCTCAAATTTTACGGAAATAGTTTATTTTTCGATCCAAAAATGGACTTAAGTTTCACATTTGAACCAGAGAATTGTATTTTCCATAATTTTCTTGCAAAAAACTAGAGTTTACGGTCAAAAACCCTTATTAGCTCAGATTTTACAGATATAGTTAATTTTTTCGATCCTAAAAAGGACTTAAGTTTCACATTAGAACCAGAGAATTGTATTTTCCATAATTTTCTTGCAAAAAAACTAGAGTTTACGGTCAAAAACCCTAATTAGCTCAGATTCCCCCCCAAAAAAAATACTTTTCAGACATTTCTTGTTAAAACTTTATTTTCAACTAATTCATCCGGGTTTTCGAAAGCAGTTCCTGCCAGAGTACAGCACTATAACTAGTCTAAGACATCCACTCTGTCATCGCCCCCACCCCCCCCCAAAAAAAATACTTTTCAGACATTTCTTGTTAAAACTTTATTTTCAACTAATTCATTTCGGTTTTTCACAAGAAATTCGTACCACAGTACATCACTATCACTAGTCTAAGACATCCACATCTAAGACATCCACTCTGTCATCACCCCATCCCCAATGGCTACAAACTGATAAGAATCTTGATATCTGCTATAAAAAACACTTCATTCTAAACAAATTGTAAATACAAAAAGATTAATAGGCCCTTAATTTAGGTATCTGACTATCACGTAATGCCTACAAACTGCTAAGAATCTTGATATCTGCTATAAAAAACACTTCATTCTAAACAAATTGTACGAACAAAAAGATTTATAGGCCCTTAATTTAGGTATCTGACTATCTCGCAATGGGTACGAACTACTAAGAATCTTGATATCTGCTATAAAAAACACTTCATTCTAAACAAATTGTAGGTACAAAAATATTTATAGGCCCTTAATTTAGGTATCTGACTATCTCTTAATGGCTACGAACTGCTAAGAATCTTGATATATGCTATAAAAAACACTTCATTCTAAACAAATTGTAAATAGAAAAAGAGTTATAGGCCCTTAATTTAGGTATCTGACAATCTCATAATAGCTAAGAACTGCTAAGAATCATGATATCTGCTATAAAAAACACTTCATTCTAAACAAATTGTAGGTACAAAAAGATTTATAGGCCCTTAATTTAGGTATCTGACTATCTCGTAATGGCTACGACCTGCTAAGAATCTCGATATCTGCTAAAAAAAACACTTCATTCTAAACAAATTGTAATAACAAAAAGATTTATAGGCCCTTAATTTAGGTATCTGACTATCTCGTAATGGCTACGAACTGCTAAGAATCTTGATATTTGCTATAAAAAACACTTTATTCTAAACAAATTGTAGGTACAAAAATATTTATAGGCCCTTAATTTAGGTATCTGACTATCTCGTAATGGCTACGAACTGCTAAGAATCTTGATATCTGCTATAAAAAACACTTCATTCTAAACAAATTGTAAATAGAAAAAGAGTTATAGGCCCTTAATTTAGGTATCTGACAATCTCATAATAGCTAAGAACTGCTAAGAATCTTGATATCTGCTATAAAAAACACTTCATTCTAAACAAATTGTAGGTACAAAAAGATTTATAGGCCCTTAATTTAGGTATCTGACTATCTCGTAATGGCTACGAACTGCTAAGAATCTCGATATCTGCTAAAAAAAACACTTCATTCTAAACAAATTGTAGGTACAAAAAGATTTATAGGCCCTTAATTTAGGTATCTGACTATCTCGTAATGGCTATGAACTGCTAAGAATCTTGATATGTGCTATAAAAAACACTTCATTCTAAACAAATTGTAGGTACAAAAGGATTTATAGGCCCTTAATTTAGGTATCTGACTATCTCGTAATGTCTACGAACTGCTAAGAATCGTGATATCTGCTATAAAAAACACTTCATTCTAAAAAAATTGTAAATACAAAAAGATTTATAGGCCCTTAATTTAGGTATCTGACTATCGCGTAATGTCTACGAACTGCTAAGAATCTTGATATCTCCTATAAAAAACACTTCATTCTAAACAAAGTGTAAATACAAAAAGATTAATAGGCCCTTAATTTAGGTATCTGACTATCGCGTAATGACTACGAACTGCTAAGAATCTTGATATCTGCTATAAAAAACACTTCATTCTAAACAAATTGTAAATACAAAAAGATTTAGGGTTTTTAATTGAGTACATTATAGCTTGCCAAGTTTTTTAAAAAACCGACTAATCAAGTTATCATATGGAGTAACCACCAGCTTTCTCTAACCGATTGACACACAAAAAATGAGTGTCACATTAGAAAACCTGTCTGCTAATCCATGTATCGTTCATAGTAATAGGTGACTGGCCCGTGGTAAGGCATATTACGCAATCACTGGTCGTGGTACTAGATAGCTTACTACTCCCATGGACCTCCAGCATGCCACATCCACTTGCGTATTGCATATTAACAGCGATGTATATCTTAAGCAAAAATACCTAATGGGAGAGCTTGGAAGATCATCATGCGAGAAGGGCAGATGTCCAAACCGATAAAATGTATACTTATGGTCCAGAGCGGAATGGTGCTACGACACTGTTTTCGCACTAGCATCAGCTCTCCACATGACACCTCCCCTTTGAAAACAGAGAAGCCCCCCTCCCCCTTTTTTTTCTTTACTAATGTTTGATACTCTAAGCATTTCATCTCACAATGTTACACCATTACTGCCCCTGTGACATATTTGAAACACACACACGCACAAAAAAAACACACACACACACACACACACACACACACTCACACACACACACACTCACACACACACACACACACACACACACACACACACACACACACACACACGCACACACACACGCACGCACGCACACTACCGCATTCACACACACAAAAACAAATGCGCACACACACAAACACAGGCCCACACATACACACACACACACACACACACACACACACACACACACACACACACACACACACACACACACACACACACACACACACACACACACACACACACACACACACACACACACACACACACACACACACACACACACACACACACACACACACACACACACACACACACACACACACACACACACACACACACACACACACACACACACACACACACACACACACACACACACACACACACACACACACACACACACACACACACACACACACACACACACACACACACACACACACACACACACACACACACACACACACACACACACACACACACACACACACACACACACACACACACACACACACACACACACACACACACACACACACACACACACACACACACACACACACACACACACACACACACACACACACACACACACACACACACACACACACAAACAAACACACACACACACATACACACACACACACACACACACACACACACACACACACACACACACACACACACACACACACACACACACACACACACACATGCACACACATAAAGTAGGGGGGACTGAACACCTGCTCGGAGGGTGACCAGGGGACAGGTTGGTACCTTAGTGGAGGGGGACAGGCGGGATAACCATAAATGTAAGCCTGAAAATTAGCGCTTTGCTTAACGATAAAAATAAAACAGTGTTGATTTGGTTATGGAGAAAACGGCTCCCCTCCACTTGAGTCCTCTCCCTTCGTCTTTCATTAAATTAGGCATGTTAATCTTTATCCTTTTAAAGGTGCAATAACAAATACAAACTACATCTATTATCAAGGTGCCGTCTGAAAATGAATGCTACTAGGAGGGTTGAACCTATTGATAGGATATTGTGAAATAACCATCAATTCATCTTACTGAAAAAGGGGTATTTCCTTAAAAGCTCTTAATATGTCTTAAATTGCATCTAATATCACTCCCCCTCCTCTATCCCCCAGGATTGCAGGCTAGAAGTCTCGGTTTTCCACAATAGATGTTTTTTTGCGTATACTAATCATACGGCTTTTTCACTTTTATTTTTGTCGTGTTTTTTAGCTGTCTTTTAATGTTTTATTGCTTGTCTATATGTTTTCATTGTCTGTGTTTTTAAGATTTATTGTTTGGGACGAGTAAGACACGCATTTCCCCTTTAATAATATCTTGAAATCAAATATCCCCCGGAGTGTATCAAATTTGGTAGTAAAGATGCCGTTCCAACGACAGTCAATAAAATAAGGAATTTCAGTAATATTAGGTCAAGCAGGGGATGAAGGAGGCGGGGGCGGTGTCATATGGGTGAAATGCCATGGCAGTGTCGTTTGTTTCGTGGGGCATTCGGATTGGCTTGGGTTGAATCACGCGATTTAAAACCATAATTTTTATTAGGTAATGCCTGAAGAAAGTTATATTTGGGTTGGGGGGGGGGGGGTCATGTAATGTAATTGTGGCTGGAACTACAGTTTAAAAGTTAATGTGTGGACATTAAATAATTTTTCCCATGGAAGAGATGAAAATATAACAGGTAGCAGTTTCTAATATGGTTTAAATTGCTTCTAATATCACTCCCCCTCCCCTACCCTGCGAGGTTGCAGACTAGAAGCCCCGGTTTTCTATAATAGATGGTTCTTTTAGCGTATATGATAATATGAAATTTTCATCTTTTATTTTTTGTCGTGTTTTTAGCTGTCTTTTTTATGTTTTATTGCTTATCAATTTGTTTTCATTTATAATATCTGTGTTTTTAAGATGTAGTCTCTAGCACGAGTAAGACACACATTTCCCCTTTATTAATATCTTGAAAGCAAATGTCCCCTGCAAATAGATGTTTTTCCAAGTAAGGGCCAAATTTTGATGTAAACACCTGGTTCTAATGAGTGCCAACAAATGGGGAATCTCCGGTATCGTGCAATAGTTTATTTTTAGAATAAGGTTCAAGATACAAAATATTGATAAGGGTTTCACGGACGACTTGCTTGGAGCGCTGTACCACAGGAATGGAATGACCTTTCAAGTCCTGGAGGGGTCAAGAACTCTAGAAAAAAAATGAATGGTATTTCGATCGAAAATGAAACGGTGAAAAAGAAAGACTTCTGGGCGAAAAAGGTCAAAATGGTATTATTTGGCAGTGATGGATACGCAATCATTACGTAAAGTTTGTACCGTCATTAATTTAATGAAAAAACCTTGGGGGTTTTGGGCGAAAAAAATAATCCCCGAAAAAGAAAATCTCTTGAGGGTTTTCGGCGAAAAATGTTAAAATAGTATTATTTGGCAGTAATGGATGCGCAATCATTACGTAAAGTGTGTACTGCCATTAAGCTAATGAAAAAAGTATTACGTGACACTGTTGCATAATCATTACGTAAGGTGTGAGCTACAAATGGGGATTCCCCCATGGGTTAATGTGGTATGGTTAGGCAAAATTGCGTCATGCATTAGACCTGTCCGTTTGAAACGGGGTAACTCGTATGACGTCATTGGAGTCCAGAGGGTTGAGTCATGGAGTCTTGTCATGTGTTTTCCCTTTGATAGAACAGGTGAATGCACTGTTCAGGTGCGATGAATTGGTAGCTCACTTATCTGACCCTTTAAAGGCGAGGGTGTGGCGCGTGGTGTGACATGCGCTTGAAACGGGGGGTGTGCACCATGACATCATAATTTCCTTATTATTACTACTTTTCTATTATACGGACCACATTCGCAGTAAATGAAACACCTGGGAATTTCACCTTGAAATAGGATATGTGCTTGGAATCTTGCCAGGGCTGTCATAGAAATTCAAGTAGCCTGACCTAACCTTTGAACTCTTGCCAAGGGCGGGAATGTCGCCTAGAAACAGGGATGCCGCGACGTCAGAGGGCATGGGAAAAGGGAGGGCATGCTATAGAAACTGGGGAGAGAATGCCATAGAATGAATTATGGCCCCAGTACTGGTATAGAATACAATAGAATACAAAAGCAGCCTTTTCAATGACTTTCGAATCAAAAAGGCGAACAGAGCATTCTAGCAGTAATAAATATCAAATTCAAAGCAGAATATATTTAAAAGGTGTTTAGGAGCCAGATATCAAGGATATTTTGACTTTATAAGCTTATATTCTGCTTTTAAATTCTAACTGAAGTTTCAGGGGATAGTATAATTTACATTCTGCATATAAAGAACAGGGAAGGAAATCAGAAAAACACACAAACGAAAATTTTCATGCTACGTCAAATTTTGACCCAGTTTAAAAGTGCAAAAGCTAATTAGTTCTTTCTTCTGAGATTTTATGCCAAGAAAAATAAACTTAGTTTTTCTGTGGTTTAATCAAATGCTTTATGCCATTGATCGAACAGTTTGTGGTAACGGACTTCAATAAGGAGTGATACGGGCTAATAGTAACTAAAAACTCTATCAATAGAAGCTTTGACAATAATAAAACGCATAAAAATAATTCAAGTTTGTATGGTGATTCTGAAAGTGTGTTAATTCATTAAGTTGATTGCTGCCCAACAGAATTTGAAAGCCTGAGAAATTCGCTTCATTTCAAAAAGCGATAAAATACCCCCAAAACGTGGGTGATCGTGATGAAAATTACAAGATCATGTTACTTATCAAAAGTTACGAGCCTGAAAACTTTGATTTATTTTCGAAAAAGGGGAAACATCCCCCAAAAGTCTTGAAATCTTATGGAAAATCGCACCATCAGATTCAGAGAATCAGAGAGCCTTACTATAAAAGTTTAAAGCTCCATTCTGCAAATATGTTATCAAAGATGCGTGTTTTTTTGGTTATTTTTGTTCTTCCCAGAGGTAACCATACCGAGCCAATGGTCCTAGAATATCAGGAGAGGGCCCATTTAAAAGAGAATTAACAATTCTAGTGACCATATTAAGTGTCCAAAAAGATTGGAGGGCAGCTAGACTCCGTCCCACGCCCCTCTTCCTCAAAGTCCACCAATCAAAATTCTAGATAGCCATTTTGTTCAGCATAGTTAAAAGGTCCAATAACTATGGCCCCCACAGCCTCCGGGGAAAGGGCAGTAAGTCACAAAATTTGCCCATTGTTTACATATAGTATTTGTTATCGGCAAGTGTAAAGAGGTTTTTTTTTGGGGGGGGGGGATTTTCGAGAGTATAATTTCTTAAGGGGAGAATTTTTCATTTGGAGGGAAGTTCCTTGAGGTGTGTTTTCAAGGGGAAATTTTACACAGAGGAATTTTCCAGGATTTATATGTGGAAATCTGTTTATTTGTCTTATTTTCCTCTTTTTCGACTCAATTTTACATATAGATTTTTTTTTGGGGGGGGGGGGGGTGTGGGATTGTCTGGGTGAAAATTTCAGGGGCATTTGAATTGTGTGTGGGATTTTTTTGTGGAGGGGTTTGTTTCGTAGAAGAAAGTCTTCATTGAGAATTATCACCTGGAATTATTCTCCATGGGAAAATTTTCTGCGGGTGAAACTTTCCATTGGAGGGGGGTCCAGGGAAAATTTTCCACGAAGGGAGGATCTCCAGTATAAATTGAAAAAAAAAACTGAAATTAAATAAAAAGCATGTGTTTTTCCAATAAGAATCTATTAAGGAGAATATTTCAGGCGGAATCGTGAGCAAGGAATTTCCTAGTGGGAATTCGCAGCGAAGATGGAATTATCCAGAGGTAACTTCCAGGGGGAGTATTCTACGCTAGAAAATGTCCGTTTTTTTGGGGGGGGGCAATTTTCATGGAAGGGCAGGGGGGTTTCCTGACATTATTTGAATAACGATCAGAAATTAAATAAAAAAACAAGATTTTTCAACCTAACGTAAGTAGCAATATTAAAGCTGAAAACGAACAGAAATTATTTCGTATATGAGGGGGGACACCCACTTCTTGTTCAATGCCTTAATTTTTAAAGAACGGGTCCTGAAATACAAGGACCATTTAATTTGAATAATGAATTTTTTCAAAAGTGCTTAAAAACTTTAAGGTGAAGAGAAAGGAATTGAGGAGGAGGCAGGTCCCCTTATATGCGGAATTATATCTATTTGTTTTAAGTTTTAATGTTGCTCCTTACTTTAAGTTGAAAAAACTTTTTTTATATTTGATCTTCTGTAAAGAACGATTACATGTCTTTTTTGTTTGTCTTTTTTGTTTGTCTGTCCGTTTTTTTTGTTTTTTTTTTGTTTTTTTTTAGGGATGATCATACCAAACCTAAAGTTATATAGAACCGATAATGCTCATCTAAACGAAATAAAAATTCTAGTACCATTTTTAATATCAAAATGGTGTATAGAGCAATTTTTTGTTCTAAAACTACAATTTCGGCACTAAAGGTGCCAAAATGCCATCGAGTGAATGTATTGAGATGGTCAATCGATTTAAGATGCTAATAATAATAATAAATTTATATTGAGCTTAACAGTTTTAGAGGCAGTAATACAGAGCGGCGGAGCATTTGTCCCTAAAGATGTACGTACTACATATGAAGTAAGGGCTCATATAGTCATTTATCTTCGAGCTTCATTGAACTAAGTTGATTCATTTGAGGATTGACAAATTTTTCTCCATTCAAGTATAATTACACAACAACCATTACAGAGGAGGGCCGATGAATCTTTGTGTAGGTGTGATTGGACCTCAAAAACGGTGCTTTTCTGATCAAATTTCTTTAGTCTCTGTGAGCTTTTAGATAAACTGAGAAGAAGGTTTTTTGGGGGATTGGCTTATTTTGGGGGTACACATTATAAATTAATCTGTAATCCATCTTGATTACCTGGGATATTTTTTACCAAGCCAGTAGCCTAATATATATGCTTTTGACCGACGGTACCCCTTTTATTATAGACACTATTTTTTTAATGCAAAATAAAGGATTAAATGCACATCCTTCCCGGCAAAAAAGTTGAAAAGATGGGGTGGGATATTATATATTTCCACGAAGTTTTACTGAGAGGGTATTGTAGAGCCCGCCTTGAAGACTTTTGAGATGATGACTTTATAATTATTTTTTTACAATTCAGACCGCAATCCCAATAAAATTTGGGGGGTTTGATTTTTTCCATTTATGATTATCATTTTCCAGGAGGTTGGACGGGATGTGAAGGAGCAAGTAGTAACCTCCTTCCTATTCAAAGATCTTTGTTTCAAACACCTCGAAGCAAAAACTGTAAGTGACGACCAAACCTTGTCAATAGGCACTGAAAGTCTAGATAACCAAGTTTTGATTACAACATACGCAACAAATAATGCAGTATTCCTACTGATTCAGAATATGAAAAATGTGTTAATTAAAGTTACTCATTATTGATATTAGAACATGAAAAATTCGTACAATTTTTGAAATAAAAATTATTCTCCCCTAAAATGGGGTGCCATCTTAATGAAAATTATACAATAAAATTCAACTTCTTTGAGAGGCAGAATGTCACAAAATGTGAAGTTTCGATTTAAGATCATTGCGGATTTACAGTGGAGGTAATGGTTTGTTTTGGTAACGATACTTAGTTTCAAAAAGTAAATAAGCAAAAAGAGCTCTTTTCACGAAGTCTTTCTGGGCAAAAATTACGTTTTGTTTTAAAGAGTCAAGCTTGAGAGGGTGGTAGCCCTTCTTGCATTTAGGCTAGCCTTGAATACTCAATTACTTATGAACAAATGAACAAAAGTTTTCTCAAATAAATGTAAAAAGTGAGAATAAAACTTAAAATGAACAGAATTTATTCAGTATATGAGTGGGGCTACTTCCTTTTTAAACCGCTGCTCCTCAAGCTAAAGCTGGACTTTTTATGGCAAATCTTCAAGAAAGACTGTTCAAACACAAGAGTAACTAAATCTGAATAAAAAATATATTTAAGCAATACAAAACTTCATACTGTCGTAGCACAGTGGAGTGTTTCTCTGCTTCGCAATACGGGCCCCAGGAATCGACTCCCGATCGGTTGGATGACAGGTTTACTACTTGTCCCTGTAAAAAGGAGCCTGCAGATAAAACGTCATTTTGACGTCCTTTGCACCTGCAACGGCTCTGGGGGGTCTTTATGCTTTATCTTTTTTAATATTCACATTAAGTATAATGAGTGGGGGGCTAAAGAGAGAGTAACATCCTTTATCTGTGGACTAATTTCTGTTTTGTTTTATGTTTTAATGTTAGTTTTTAAATTCATTTGAAAAAAGATACTGTCTGTTTATCTAATAAATACCTTAAAGTCTCTTTAACAGTTCCCATTTTACAAGTCAAAAACCAAAGGCACTTTTTTTCTATTTGGTAGTAGTTATAAAATGATTCAAAGTAAATATCATAAGGATCTCTTCTAAGAATTTTAGTTAGCTTTGATAATTTTGCTTTGTGGATATCTTTGTAGATGAGAAGAAGTACTATTTCATCTCTGGAAATGAAAAGTGCTAAAGCTAATTTACTGAAACCAATCGATTCCTTTGCCTATCCATTGTGGTTGTTAGGGTGAATTGTAATAGAATTTCCCTTTTAGTTTCAGCAAAAAAGAAAGACCTGGAAAAAATCATACAAGACTATCTTCGGTCAAAGTGATTTAGGAAATCAATTGAAGGAAAAAATAGATAAAAGAAATTATGTATTGATTGAATCATATGATGGAGACTGTAAAGAAAGACATGAGACAAAAAGTGAGAAAAGTAGTTTATGTGATTCCAGTTCCACAATAGACGAATTTTCAATTTTTTTTTCAAATATAAATTGTGTCCTATTCAACATACATCTCATGCTAAAACATTCACGAAACTGCCTGGAGAGAAAACTCAAATTCGTCTCTCATAAACAATTTTTGTTTTGTCGATTGATGTTACCTAGATAAAACATAAATTTAATTTTAAAATCTAAATAGAAGTAAGGGCTGCATTTATTTGTTTTTTATTTTCTTATTTTTGTCACCCATATAAATCTCCATAAGTTACCCATTGGATCGAAATGTGGAATTCCTGGGAGTTCTTTTGGATGAAAATCTATCGTTTAAGTGGCTTTTTTAGTTAATAAGAGTAAAATTTTCCCGTGGACTTGGAATCATCCGAAAATTCAAGCCCTTATTTCTTTTCCTATCCTTCGTCCTTTATATCTCTCTCTCATATACCTATATATATGTCACTATTCGTCTGTGTAGATGTCTACATTTCCTTCTGTGCTTGCTTCTGTTCACCATCTTTATGAGAAAGCTGCAACAGTCCTCCAGTAGACTACACACAATCGTGTTTATCTTCTAAGGATGAAGGATGTTTATGTTATATCTCTATCTTCGTTGGCACATCAATACTTCCACGAAAATCTTCCATTTTGTTATTCTGGACTACTTAAACTAGTAAGGGAAGTCAATTTGTACACAGCTACTCCCTCGGTTCGTTCAGATTTCGGTCTGGCAATGACTATGGGGGTGCTTGGAACTTGGTTCCTGCTGAGATCTGACCGTCAAAAACACTTGGTTTCTTTAAGAGACAAATGAAAAGTTTCATCATATTTAATATTTATTAAGGATAAATATTAAATAAATTTTAGTTGTCTTTGGATTGTTGATATTTGTGGGTTGTTATTTTGTTAGCGTTGGATCCTCGATGACGTAGAAAATTTTGAAAGTGTTATTGATTGTCAGGTGATAGGAGGGTCGCTGTTTCGTAGGGACTGCCGGTGAGTTGATTTCTTTTCCTTATAGATTTATATTTAGGCTTTGCTTAGTATGTATATGCCAAATTTTAACATTATTTATCTATGTTATGTCGTTTCCCATATAATGGGCCATTAAGCCCTTTGGGATATTATTTTTATTTTTGTTATTTTATGGAAATAAATAGAACTTGAACTTGACAGTTTTACCCTTCATCGTTTCATTTATGAAGTTTTAGGATGATAGCGGGGAAAAGCGAGTCCGTGTGAGATTTTTATAAATTTTGTAAATATTTTTATTTTATTTTATTATGCTTCAGAAATAAATACATTGTCCAAAAATATGGGATATTTGGTATAGCTACAAAAGGGGATCGACAATATGACTGATCTCTGAGACGATCAGAGCCCTGTTTCACTTGCAAACCGAATTAAAAAATCAAAAACCAGGATTGTAAATCTACCGTTCCGTAGATGATTCAGATATTCGAATACTGCTCCACTGACAATCGAGATCGTGATATAATAATCTAGATTGTGATATCGACAACGAGGTTCAAAAAAAGGATTATAGATTTGAATTGTTGATTTTGACCAGTCATGGAAAGGGTTTATTTGCTTTATTGTTCCACAGTTAAATTGAAAAAAAAGAAAAAGAGCTAATAATCACACATTTCTAGTCGACCTTCTAGGAAAAATGTATAATTTCGCATTTTGATGATAAAAGCTTAAGACATCTAAAATGGGTTTTTCTGATATGTCAACTTCGATGATGTGATTTTCATCAAGTTCATGGCATCAAAATAATAAATAATGATAATAATTTAAACTTAAAATGCACAGTAATCAATGAATAAATGTGCCCAAAAAAAAAGTATAAATAGAACTAACAATTGAGTCAACCATTCCACAAACATTCCACACCTCAATAACCTTCTAAAGGCCTTAGCGTCATTTGTGTTTTAACTGAAATTGATTTTCTTATTGATAAATAAAAAAAGACAAGTTTTTTTTAACTGAAAGTAAGGAACGACGTTAAAACTTAAAACGAACAGAAATTATTCTGTATATGAAAGGGGCTGTCCCCTCCTCAACGTTTCGCTCTTTACGCTAAAGTTTTTCATTGTTTAAAAAAATAGAGTTGTGAAAAAGTCAAATTTTAGCGTAAAGAGCGAGGCTTTGAGGAGGGCACAGCCCCTTTCATACACGGAACAATTTCTGTTCGTTTTAAGTTTTAACGTCGTTCCTTACTTTCAGTTAAAAAAAACTTGTTTTTTTTATTTAAGTTTTGAACGTTTTTGAATTAATTCAGGTTTTGATTTTGGCTCACCGTACATAAATAATTAAAACAAAATTTGCATATTAATTTTACTTTTGTTTGGTTAAATGGCTTTCTCGAAACTTGTTTAATTTAACTTCTATATTCATAGATTTTTAATTCGTATATTAGGGGGTTTGCCCCCTAGTCAATACCTTGCTCTTTAAGCTAAAGTTCGAACTTGCTTCCATTCCTTTAAAAATGACCCCTTAAAAACAAAGGCCGTTAAATAGAATAAATAGCTTTTATAAAAGTACTATAAAATCTTTGGCTTAAAGAGCGAGGCATTGACTAGGGGGTGAACCCAATCATATACGTAATATTTTCTGTTCGTTTTATAGTTTTGATGTTGCTCATTACTTTCAGTTGATAAACTTTTTTTTATTTAATTTCTGATCTTTTTCTTTAATAATGATGGGAAATCTGGCGCCCCATTCATAGCAATGTTTCTTCCCCCATTAAAAATTCCTTCATAGAAATTTCCTCAAATATAACCACTGACCCCTCCCCCCACCTGCCAAAAAAATCCTCCCTGAAAACGTCTGTATACTTCCCAATAACCAATACTATATGTTAACATTGGGCAAAGTTCATGACTTTCAGCCCTCCCCCCGGGGGGGATTAAGTCATCCTAAAAGACATAGTTATCATATTTTCGACCATGCTGAACAAAATGGCTATCTCAAAATTTTGATAGGGTGACTTGGGGAAAAAAAGAGCGTGGCAGGGGGCCTAGTTGCCCTCCATTTTTTTGATCACTTAAAAAGGGCACTAGAACTGTTAATTTCCGTTGCAATAAGCCCTTCCACGATATTCTAGGACCACTAGGTCGATACAATCACCCCTGGGGAAAAAAAAAATAAACATACACCCGTGATCTTTCTTCTGGCAAAAAAATGCAAAATTCCACATTTTTGTAGATAGCAGTTTGAAACCTCTACAGTAGGGTTCCCTTATACGCTGAATATGATGAGGTGATTTTCATTAAGGTTCTATATCTCTTAGGGGGTCTTTCCCTCTTTTTTGGAAAATCAGCCAAATTTTTGATGGGTAAGACTACGCGAAAAGTTTCGCGTAACTTTTGATAGGTAAGACTAAACTTGATAAAACTTATATATTTGAAATCAGTATTAAAATCCAATTCTTTTGATCTATCTATTGGTATCAAAATTCAGTTTTTTAGAGTTTCGGTTACTATTGAGCCGGGTAGCTCCTTACTTACAGTTCGTTACCACGAACTGTTTGATTAATAAAAGGAACGTTGCTAAAGCTTTTTTTCTGTTTTCCTGCAAAATAATTAAGATTTTGGTTGGCTGTTTGTATGTTGGGCTTACTATTTTGCAATAGATCTTAGTTATACTTTTGGTACTAAGAATCAATCCAACCAAATTTTTCTTCAAAATTTATTGTCTTTGATTTTGTTTTTACAAGTTTCACCTGGGCACCTTAAGTCCCTAAAATGTATCTTAGCCGTACATGAGATATTGCGAATACGCTTTTTGACAACCTAGTAGGACATATTATCTTTTTATTTAGCTCATTCAACATCTCCCAACCTCCCTGAAAGTTTCCCTTCTTTCTTTAGCTGTTCCTGAGATAATGCTGATACTCCCTTTTGACAACCTGGACAGATATAGAGTCTTTGAAACGAACAAAAATCACAACAAACAAGAGTTTGGGTTTGACTTCCTCTCACTGTAAAAGTCTAAAACCTATTGCGTCATTGGCGCTTTGCTGAAAACCAGTTTTATGACAAATATTTTCTTTTGTGCTTAAAATTGAAAGTAAACATTAAAATTACATTAATATTTTGAACTGATGAGCTTTCAGCAATTAATCTCATTATGCATCAAATATTCATTTTAATTTATTAGCTCTTTTTAAAGTTGTCAAAGACGAATATAGTTTCACTACAAACAAGTGTTTGGATACTGCCTCCTTTCCTAACTGTAAATAAAAACCAAAATTCTACTGCGTCATTAGCGCTTAACCGAAAACGAATTATATTAAAAATATTTTCTTTTCCAGTTCTTACAGCATTGAAAACAAAAATACAATTACAGTGAGATAAAATCTTGAACTGATAGATCTTTCAACAGTTAGTATTATTATGCATCAAATATTTAGTTTGTTGTTTTTTATACTTTCCAAGACTGTTAAAGACCCATAGGCTATCGTTTTCACTAAAGCGCCAACAACGCAGCAGGTTCTTGACTTTAACAGTGAGTTAAAGAAGGTCATACCCAAACTCTTGTTTGTAGTGATTTTTGTTCGTTTCAAGCTTGAGTTGCATATTCAATTTAAGTTTCACTCGTTTTAAGATTTATTTATTAATTTATACTAATATCTATTGTATGTTTGTTTGCATTGATTGTTTATTTAATTTCTATTCGTTTTATGTTTCATTTATACTTCAATAGGAAAATGTTTTTTTTCGTTTTAAGCTTGATTTTCATTTTAGATCTAAGCATTACTATCTTTAAGATCTATTTATTCATTTATATTATTACTTGTTGTATGTTTTTGCTTGGATTGTTTATTTAATTTCTGTTCGTTTTGGGTTTCATTTATTCTTTAATAGTAATTTCTGGCCGTTTTGAGTTTGAATTTTAAAAGGTTTTGTATCTGTTTAGCTTAAGTTTAAAATGACCTTTACTTTTCTTTGAAAAACTTATTTTTCGGAAAGTTTTTTTAATTAATTTTTGCCCGTTTTTGATTGCAAAAAAATTCAAGTTTTTAAAAATTCCTTATTTCAAAACCAAACTTAAAAAAAAATCAAATATTCAGCAAAGTATCAAAACGGGTATCAAAGTAACAATATCAAAGTGAAGAAATGGGTTTGTGTCAACCTCGGAGTTTTTGTTATCTGATGTTTGAACTATTTTTAACAAAACTCCTATCTCAAATTTTTTATTGGATAGGTTTGGGGAAAAAGGGCATGTGGGGACTAATTAATCTTTGGTCTCTTTTGACTCTTTAAAAAAGAACTAGAACTTTCTATTTTCAATCATATGAGCCCTCTCTGAAGTTTATACAAGTATCCCTTCTATAAGAACCATATATATCCCCAGAGTATAACTTACAGCACCTGTGTCTGGGGCCTGGGGGGTTGTGTCGAACCTGGAGTTTTAATATCTGATGGTTGAACTATTTTTAACAAAGTAGTCACCTCAAATTTTTATCGGATGGGTTTATCCATCCGTCTGGAACGAAATAAGGTTTGGCGTGAATGTCTTTCATTCACTACTTTTTCAATATTTTCTGAACAGTTTGTCATAGGTCAATGCTCTACATTTGTATTGATTAATTGATTTTAAATAAATAATTTTTTTCAAATGATTAATTAGTTATGAAACGAGTTATATTACACATATTATGTTTGTACAACATGTGTCGACCCCGGAAGTTTCGTTATCTGACCCTTGATTTGTTTTTAACAAAATGGCTACCTCAAAATTTTATCTGATGTATTTGGGGGTAAAAGGGCGTGAGGGAGGCGCTAGTTACCCTTCTATCACTTTTGACTCTTAAAAACTAAACTAGAACTATCAAATTCTAATCAAATGAGCCCTCTCTAAAGTTTATACGAGAATTCCTTCCAAAACAGCTATAAGTACCCCCCGGGTATAATTTATGATCATTTAGTATATATAATTATTATAACTAATGATTAATTAGTTATAAAACGAATTATATTACAAATATTATGTTTGTACAAAATGTGTTAACCCCGGAGTTTTCGTTATCTGACCTTTGAACTTTTTTTTCAATAAAATGGCTACCTCAAAATTTTTATCTTAGGTATTTTGTGGCAAAATGGCTTGGTGGGTGGGGGGGGTAGTTGCCCTTCGATCTAATTAAAGCAATAACTAATGATTCATTAGTTATAAAACGAATTATATTACAAATATTATGTTTGTAAAACATGTGTTGACCCCGGAGTTTTCGTTATTTGACCTTTGAACTTTTTTTTTAACAAAATGGCTACTTCAAAATTTTTATCTGATGTATTTTGTGGAAAAAGGGCGTGGGGGGGGTAGTTGCCCTCTGATCACTTTTGACTCTTAAAAGCTGGACTAGAAATTCCAATTTCCAATCAAATGAGCCCTCTCTGAAGTTTATACGAGAATCCCTTCCTCCCCCCAGGCCATGGGGTGCTTTGTCGACCCCAGAGTTTTGTTATTTAACCTTTCAACTATTTTTAACAAAATGGTATTTTTAACCCTTGCATATAAAGCACCTCTGGGCAGGAGCGATTCTCCAGCATTTTTATTGGGGGGGGGGGGGCAAGAGGGGTCCATTTCTGGATAGTCAAAAGGGCATGGGATGTATAATATTTTTTCTTCACATTATTAGGGGGGCAACTGCCCCCCCCATTTACCACCCCCAAACGACGCCCCTGCCTCTGGGGGGAAAATAAAAAAAAAAATATATTGAAGCTATATAAGATTTATTCATTCATTTATGTTTGCCCCGGTTAACTTTATATTTTTAAGATAGTTAATTTTAGTTTCTGTTCGTTCGAGGTCTCGTTAATTCTTTAACAGTAATTTCTGGTCTTTTTGAGTTTTAACTATAATAGGAATTAATTTCTGTTGGTCCTGAGTTCAATATGGCTCTTTACTTTTCTTAGAAAACTTATTTTTATGCAAGGTTTTTTTTAAATTAATAATAATAAAACATTGAAGCCTTATGGCCTTTGCTATAGACAACTTAATTACATGCCTCTGATAAATCAAACGTGATTTTTCCACGCAACAATGAATGGATCGAAAAAATAGCTTCAAAAGACCGTAGTTAGGTTATTTCATTTGTTGATACAGAAAGAACAGAATCGTTTTGATTAGACCATTTTTCAGATTTTTTTGTGACACAATAATTTAGCATTTATCGCAAAGTATGTACTTTAATCTTATTTTAAGTATGGCTGTAATTTTAAGTATTTTAGTATTTTCAGTTTGAGAGAATTTCTGGGAGTAATTGAATAGAAAATTCTTTATCTAGTTCTAATTAGTGTATTTTGATTTGTCCTAACGTCCCTTCGAAATTTCTTGAAACTTTTAAATTTCTTCCCATACAAAACATTACCTTATTAAAGTCTTTGGGTGGGGGCAGCGTAGGTGGCATAAAGAACAAAACTATCGCGTAGACAGTAGGAGCGGGGGGAGGTGAGGTCTTTGAACTATTTAAAAAAAAATCTACCTCAAAGTTCTTATCGGATGGGTTTGAGGAAAAAATGGCGTGGAGGGGGGGCTAGGTGCCCTCCAATCTCTTTTGACTCTTAAAAAGTGAACTAGAACTTTCAATTTCCAATCAAATGATCCCTCTTTGAAGTTAATACGAGCATCCCTTTCATCAGACCCATATATGCCTCAGGGCATAACGTACAACGCCTGCCCCTGGGTCCTGGTAGGCTGTGTCAACACCGGAATTTTTGTTATATGATCTTTGAACTATTTTTAATAAAAAAGCTATCTTAAAATTTTTATTGGAGGCATTTGGGAAAAAGGGTTTGGGGAGGAGGAAGCTGGTTACCCTCCAATATCTTTTAACGCTTAAAAATGAACTAGAACTTTCAATTTCAATCAAATGAGCCCTCTCTGAAGTTTATACGCGCATACCTTCCATACGAACCATATATGCCCCAGGGCATAACTTATAACCCTTGCCCCTGAAGACTGTAGGGGGAGTGCCCTGCTCAAACATATATTTTCCAGAACTTTCAACTACGGTGAATAAAATGGCTATATCAAAATTTTGATTGGATGTGTTTGGGGAAATGGTGGACGTTGAAGGGATATCAGTTGCCTTAGAATCACTTTTGACTATTAACAAGGGAATCAGGCATTTAAATTTCTAATCAACTGAGTCCTTTCCGAATTTTCTACGACGACTTTGTCTATACAAGACCTTATAGGCCCCCAGGACATAGTTTACACTCCTTGGCTTAAGGGCTGTGGAGGAGCTGTCATTCTTAAAAATCCAATTCCCAGATCTTAAAACTACGCTTAATAAAATAGCTATCTGAAATTGTTGATTGAATGGTTTACGGAAAATGGTGGACATGAGAGGGGGGTTAGTTTGCCCTCCAATCACTTTTGACTATGAAAAATGGCACTAGCACTTTCCGTTTCCAATTGAATGTGTCCTTTTTGAGGTTTCTACGACAACGCCTTCTATAAAAACCTTATATGCCCCCAGGGTGTAACTTAAAACCCTTGCCTTGAGGAGTTTGAGGGAGTGTCCTCCTCGAAAATATATTTTCTATCTGGAAATCAACTACGCAGAACAAAATGGCTATCTCAAAATTTTGATTGGATGTGTTTGGGTAATTATGGGCGTGGGGGGGATAATTGCCCTCCAATGACTTTCGACTATTTAAAAGGGCACTATCCTTTCGAGTTATCAATTAAACGAGCCTTTTCTTAAGTTTTTGAGACAGCACTGTCTATACAAACTTATATGGCATTTCGCAATTACTTAAAACTATTATCCTGAAGGCGGTGGGGAAGTGCCCATTTTAAAGACAAATTTTACGTCAGGAAATTAACTACGCTGAACAAAGTGACTATCTCAAAATTTTTATTGGATGTGTTTGGGGGAATGATGGGTTATGATTTGCCATACTAAGAATCAATGTAACCAAATTTTACTTCAAAATTTGTTGTCCTTGATATTAGTTAAATAAGTTTCGGCTGGGCTTCTTAAGAAGCTAATATTACCCTTAGTTGTACCTGATCTACTGTCAATACTCTTTTTGACCACTGGAAGCACATAATATATTCTTTTTAGTTCAACATCTTCCTCAACCTTTCCTGAAAGTTTATCTTTTGTCTTTAGCCTCTATTGAAATAATGCTGATGCTCCCTTTCGACTACCTGGACAGATAAAGGGCCTTTTGATTTAGTTAAAAAATGCCCTTAAATTTACAACTTAATGTACTTAGTCTTCCTTGAGATATTGCATCTATGCCCTTTTGACAACCTGGATGTGCATATTGTTTTTTGATTTAGTTTAACATCTGCCTGAATATTCCCAGAAAGTTACAACTTAATACCCTTAAAAGTTCCTGAGATATTTCAGTACGCCCTTTAGATAATCTGAATGCACTGTGTTATTTTAGCATTCCCTGAACGTATCATCTGAATACCCTTAGCTGTTCCTAAGATATTGTAGATATACCCTTTTGACAGCATGGATACATAAAGTGTCTTTCGACTCAAATCAAACATCCCTCTCAGTATGCCCAGAAAGTCTCAACTTATTACATAGCGTCCTTTAATTTAGTTCAACATCCCCTGAGAGTTCTAACAATCTCAGCTCTTCCCTTTGTAAATATTTCACATACGCCCTTATGAAAACAAGGATGCACATGCATGGGCACCCATAAGGGGAAGGGCAGGGGGCACCCCATCACCCCTGGCTGATTGGAGCTGCCTTATATTTTCATATTTTTGTTTTGAGATTTCTATCATACAGCTAGACCTCGGCGCCGTGCTGGTAAGGAAAGGTCAGGGGTAGCAAAAAATTGAAGCAACAGCGTGGCGCTGGCGCAATCATTGTTGACTGCAAACATTTTTGTTTTGATCAGTCTTTCTCAAATTCCAGCTTTAATTTACATCAGATTTGGGCTTATTCACGAGTTAGAAAATTTCGCGAGTCACTGCCTGGACGCTGGTTTTCATCGGTATTCATCAAAAAAATTTGAACTCTGGTAGAAACAAAATGGCTGTGGCATTTCAGAACCCTTGCAAAATAGTTGAAATATCTAACAGCTATGCATTCCTAACAGAATGAATTATCAAAGTTAGTAGTATTTTTTTTTTCATCGAGCAACCTTCGCCATCGAGAAGAACTATCAACATTTACATCACAGCTGGGTTGGTAGGAAAGTCTTTCCCCTTAGTTGTCATACCATCAAACATCCATAAGGGATTTGAGGGGTATATCCCTATTCAATCCAGATTGTTTTGATAACGAAGATCTGTGTTCTTAAATATAGATCAACCAAATGTTTTTTAGCCCGTAAAGCTGGTGGCAAATTACCATGCTCATCAGAGGTTCTTGCTCCAACCCCATTCTTACCTCCACTGCTATCCTGTCACCCAATACTTTCAGTAAGCCCTGTGATTTTGCAGCCACTGTGAAATAGAATAGTCACACCTGAATAAGTACAACCACATCCCAGCACCTCCAAGAAAAAAAATGTTTAAAGGAAGAAAGAAGGGCAGAACAAAAGTGCTCACTGATATATCAGTGAAAGCCAAGACTGAAGGTGCCTTTGCTGCAAGGAAGGCAAAAAAGAGGTGGAAAAGAAAAAGTTGAAGCAACAAAAGCAAGAAAAACAAAGGAGAAGACTTCGAAGAGATTTTACGAGAAGACAGCACTGAGGGTGAGAATGAAACTGAAAAGGTTCAGACAGGGACTATTGATGGCAACTCAGACAGTTCTGTTGGGTTAGATAGTGAAAAGGAATGTGAAATTAGTTTTGATTTGGGTTCCAGTTGGCAACTTTGTAAAAGTCATCTAGGAGGGCCATTAGGGAGAAGGTCGACCCTGCTGCAGAGGTCAGTGTGACGACTATGAGTGGTGGGAGAGGTAATGTGTGAAAATGGCTGGAACAGCCAGATCATATCTACTACATAAAAGAGGATTCAAATTTGTTTGTATGGATTTTGTTGCGTTTTTACGAGTCGGACGAAAACTTCGGGTGGGGTTGGGGGGATCGGGTTTAACCCGGTATATCCCTCCCCTGGATATAAATTTTCTACTGGATATTTAACAGAAAGATACTAAAAGCATTCATATGATCAAATTTCTAGGTTTTTGATCAAAATCCGAAGAATAAGAAAGTCTTTGAAAGACTTTCAGAAATTTAAATTTCAGGTAATTAAACTTTCAGGGACAGATATATCGCCACAAATTCAACCTGATCTAATCTAACGTAATGTACGTAAAAGGGAATCTAATCTTTATGCTAAGTTAAAATGAGTAAAATCTTATGTTAACCTTCAAATGCAATCAAATTTTATCATTTTGTCAAAATGTTTGGTCGTCTCGCTGAGACATGTGTATCGGAAGTGTTTGCTTTTAATACTGACTAATTATGAGACACTCATGGATTTTAAATCGACCCCTAAAAAGTATTTTCATGCTAACTCTATAAAATCTAATAAAGGGGGGGGGGGGTGGAACCTTCAAAACACTGCAAATCTTGCGTTTTCCGCAAGAAGGCTAATTTTTTTTTTTTTTTTTTTTTTTTTTTTTTTTTTTTTTTTTTTTTTTTTGTATGGGTATCTTATTGATCAGTGGTGGTAAATATTATGGAAATGTGAATAAAAATTTTCAAGATTGCATTGCCGTTTTTAAGTAAAAAGAAGACGGCACAATGGTGCTGCACTACAAATGTGCTGCAAAACATCCATTTTGTTTCGAGTAGGAACGACTGATGGAATTTATGAGATAGCCAATCACTTTGGTCGAATTTTTTTTCACGCTTCATGTTTTTTTTCATGCTTCAAGAATGAAAAAAGTTATTTAGGAGAATGGAAATAATAAAATTTTCTGTTCAAAAACAAAGTTCAAAACTGCAATATTTACGTGCAGTCGTTTGGAATTTGTAGATGAAAACACTTGAAAACACTAAATGACGTACTTATTGCGTTTAAAAATGTACTTTTCAGGCGTCAATACCTATTTCAGGAAAATAACTGTCAGACTTTTGGGTAATGCTAAACTTCAAAAATTACATTGTCATAAATCCTAGCATTTCGGCAGCCCAATAGCTGTTCTTTTTTGAAACTAATAGCTAATAGCTGTTATTTTTTTTTTTTTAGTTTTAACCTCAGTCTTTACTTATATTTGAAATACTTACTTTTTTAATTTTTTAACGGAAAAACAAGTTTTTCAACTGAAGGTAAAGAGCAGCATTAAAACTTAAAACGAAAAAAAAATTATTACATGTATTTGGGGGGTCGGTCGCCTCCTTTTCAATACCTTGCTCTATACGCTAAAGTTCAAATTTTGTCGCAATTCTTTAAGAATGACTGCTGAACCACAAAGGCCGTTTAATTAAAATAGATCGCTCTTTTAAAAGTACTAACAAACACTTTATCGTACAGAGTGAAGTATTGACTAGGGTGTCCCCTGTCATATACGCAATAATTTCTGTTCGTTTTAAGTTTTAATGTTGTTCCTTACTTTCAGTTAAAAATAATTGTTTTTTTTATTAATTGCTGATCGTTTTTTAAATAATGCTGGAAAATCCGGCTCCCCTTTCATGTAAAATTCCCCTCCTCATGAGAAATTCTTCCATAGAAACATACTCCTACGTAGCACCCCCCCCCACCCCCAAGCCTCCCACCAGAAAAATACTCCCTGAAACGTCTGTATACTTCCCAATAACCAATACTATACGTAAACAATGGGCAAGGTTCATAACTTGCACCCCTTCCCCTCAGGGACTCTGGGAGGTTAAGTCATCCTAAAAGATATAGTTATTATATTTTTTGACTATGCTGAACAAAATGGCTATCTCAAAATTTTGACCGGGTGACTTCGGGGAAAAATCAGCGTGGGAGGGAGGTTAGCTACCCTCCAACATTTTTGGTCACTTAAAAACGGCACTAGAACCTTCGATGTCCGATAAAATGAGCCCTCTCCTGATCTTCTACAATCACTGGCTCGATATGATCAGCTCTGGGGAACAAAAAAAAAAAAAAAATAAACACACATTCGTGATCTTTCTTCTGGCAAAAGATGCAAAATTCCACATTTTTTTACCTAGGAGCTTGAAACCGCTACCGCAGGATTCTCGGGTATGCTGAATCTGATGGAGTGACTGGAGAGATCATTAAGATCACTTGATGTTTTCAGGGTGTGGCCCCCTTTTTTAAATATTTGACAAATTTCCTTAGGCTCGTACCTTTTTATGGGTACTATTAAGTGTGATGATTTTACATATTTTGAATATGCATCAAAATTTGATTTTCTTATCTATCTATTGCTATCAAGACTCTGTTTCTTAGAGTTTCGGTTACTATTCAGTCGCATCGCTCCTTACTTACAGTTCGTTACTACGAACTGTTTGAAAAGTGTCATAGAGAAGTGAACAAAGTGATCAATTTATTTTCATTTTTATCCATTCAATTATTTTTGTATTGTTTTTTCAATACTACACTCCAGACTAAGGAATGAAAGCAACCAACCCTAAGAACTTCACTTTTATTTGTGGAATTCAGTGGCAATTCTCGGCTAACATCCTCTGTTGGCACATAAAAGCGTGGTTATTAGTTGGGCTTATGAATAACAACTTTTTGTTAAGCCTCGGAAAAACACGTGTAAAAACTTTTTATGGCTCATGTGAACCTAGAAATTAAGTGAAGACGGAAAAGGAAACATAATAAATGGAAGATGAAAAAGGATTTGGTAGTCTGGACTGTGAAAAAGATAGGAGAAGAAAGACAGAAGCAACTTATATTCAACATGCACACAAGAACTTATTTCAGGAGTGAAGACTTTATGTCAGGGGAAGGTATAATATTTTATAAAAAGATATAAATACGTACAGTCTCAGCTACGAAGCATTTTCGAAAATTATTATCGAGGAACCGTAAAAATCATCAGTGGCATTTAGAGGGGTTTAAAAAAGCTCTATGGCTTGACTTTCTTGGCCTGAAAACTCTCTACGTAACGTGCGTGCAGTATTAGATATTCATGGTTAGGGGGGAAATAATTAATTCTTTTCCTTCTTTGTATTTTTGGTTGACGAAATTTTAATTAGCTTAGATAATACAGAGTAAGCTTGAGCAGATTCTAGACAGATTAGGTTTTTGGAGATAACTAGTTCCATTAAAAGATCAACTGTAAGAGTAATTTTCATGAAACTTCGTACGAAAAACTTAAAAATTGTAACTCTATTGCTTGAACATTATGATTGCTTTACTATTTAATGTTAAACGAAATTTTTATTTTTAAGCTTCTACTACTACTACTACTACTAACAACTCACTGCAGTACTAAGCCGCTTGAGGCCAACACAGCTATACACATTCCTCCCCCATCCCAATCTATCCAAAGGCACCCTCTTTACACACTCCTAAGAAGTTCCCATTTCCCTTAAATCCTTCTTTGCGACATCCTCCGACCCAATTTGGGGTAACCTGCTTTTTGTTTGTGCCTAAACGGTTTGCCAACAAGGATGATATTGGACAATCTATTGTCCATCATCCGCAAAACGTGGCCAAGCTATATAAGCCTTTCTCTAATTATATCCCTAAAAATGGGGATTGACCCATATTTTTCGTACAGCTCAGAGTTAGTTCAGACGATTAGGGATTCCCATTCTCCCTATAGGAATTTCGATAGGGGGTTTCGTAATTCCCATTTGGAGTATGGTTTGGAATTGTTTTCTAACTTTTCCGTACCGAGAGCTGAAGTGATTGGGAATTTGTGGCGGTATTTTTGAAATTTGAAAAACATGTCGAATGTAAGGCATCATAAAACACCCAATTTGATTGCCCTTGTAGAGAATTATTAACTTTTGCATGATGCTTGAAGTTCAAACTACAGAAGCTAAAAAAGCAACTTCCAAGTCCGTATCTTCAGTCATGACTTCTGATGTTTGAATATTTTGCCAATATTTCCAGTTCGGATACGTGTGAAACATTCTTCCTATTTTCCATATAGAAAATCCCATGCGTTTTCCCCGAACTAACTCTTACTGTTTAAGATACGATCAGTCAGTCACACACTCGTAGCAATGCATTGGTAATTCCTCTGGAAAATATCTTGCAAAACCTCCTTCGTTTTCCGAAACCCCCATGCTTCAGAACTATACCAGACCATTGTCATCGCTGTAGCTTCCAAAATTCAAATGTTGGAGCGCAGATTTATCTTCTGATTCTTCCGAACTTTTTGTCAACTGTGAAAAAACATCCTGGGCGTTGGCTATTCTATTTTTAACTTCTTCACTGCACCCACCGTCTTTACTGACAATACTAACTAGGTAATGAAAAACCACTGTTTAGAGGCTATTTTAACTATTTCTAATCTGAAGTGTACTTGCACCAAATAAATGGTAAGACTAAAGCTAACTATTGAGTACCCTGGTCAGGCTACATTGAATCTAAATTCAGGGCAGCAGTTTGATACTATCAGTCTATTACACAAGGAAAACATAAGCATAAATGTAACAACATGTACTGAAAACAATATACTAGGAACAGAAAAAGGAATAAGTCTTCACTTTTGTACAGTCTTCACTTCTCTGCTCTCATAAGAACCAAAAACTTAAAGACAAAAGCGTTAGAAATTATTTCCCGTAAAATTATCTTTAAACAAGAGGGAAAATTGTTCAGAAGCCCAACTCATTGATACCGAATTAAAGGACTCTAAAAGTGACTGAAAATAAGGACTACGAAACTATTTAATGCAGTTTACAAAAAACGCAGAGGCTCCCTGTAAACTGAAGGACACTATTATACAATTCTATTCAGCTCTTAACCTGACTTTATATGACTTTTGGTCCCGAAATTAGCAAGATGCTACCCTAATTTTAGATCCTAAGCATGCTGACCCAGTAAAGAAGACCCAGTTTCAGTAATAAACCAGAAACATTATGCTTTTATATCCCAATGTAACATACCACAAAAGTCAATGAACTGTGAAAGTATTAGACTTAAATTTGAAAAATTCGAGATTTTCTGAATATCTGTGTCAGCGTCATCTATTTGGAAAAGAGGATGTCAGCTGGGAACTCGCAATTCCGAGGGAATTACTTGAAAGAGTCAACTCATCTGATGGAATAGATTGTGCTCAATCTGGAAGTCAAAGTTTTCCTTAAATGCTTACGTTATGCTTTTATGTATAAAACACTTCATTGAACATAAGCCTCAGATTTGATGGATGAAAATAACCAAAGACAGAAGAATCTTAAATATTTTTTGCAGATTAAGATTCTTACAATTTGGTTAAAACCGGCTATTCGCCTTTTCTTTGAAATTCCTCCGACTTTTTGCTTTAGGAATTGAAATATTTGGTAATTGTGCCATTCAATTAATAGAATATTAAGGTTCAGGCTTCTTATGTTTGATTCCCTGTCCTGAATTTTTTATATTTTAATTACAATTTTACTATCATTCCACAGCTGAGATTTCGCTTTATTCGTCCACCAAACTCATTTCACCCATGAATGGCTCAATAATATTTTGGTCCTGTTGGGTCCCTTGCTGGGCCCATTGTTGTAGGACCCTAGAATGGGACACTTTCCGAAAACATGATTTTTGTTAGTGACTTAAAAAAACACAAGATCTTAAAAATCTCACTAGAATTTCTAATTTATAAAATTATAATTGGCATTAATAAAACTGTAAAATTTTCATGTGCTAATAGCTTTTTTGTGAACAGCTTTAACATTAGTTCACTTTTCACATTTAGAATCAGCATAAATACTTATTGTTGTATGTATTTGTATGTATTGCAATCAAATGCTTTGTGTGTATTGTATGGTTGTTTTGTTGTTGTATGTATTGTAACCAAAACTTTGTTTTTCAGAGTTCTGATTTATATTGAAAATGGTTGCTCTTCACTGATAGTTTGATGCTTCAAAATATTTGATTATCAAATATTTAAATGTAAGGGAGGCTAAATTAAATGTAATAGTAAAAATGTAATTAAATGTAATAGGCTGACTTAAATGTAAGGGAGGCTACTACCCTTTCCTTCATTCCCATTCTTATAACCTCTTGATTTTCTCCCAACCTCCTTTCGTAAACCCCCGAGTTTAAAGTTTGTATACAAATATTTTGAAAATTATATTCCTCCCTTAAAAAGGGCAGCCTTCTAAATAAATATCAGAAGGGGAGGTCAGAAATCCAAAAATAAAATTCCGGTCAATGTCTTTTCAACTATCAAGGTGGGTTCTTTTAAGAAATCTTTCGCTATGGGAATGTCTTCCGTAGAAGCTGCCAGGAGGAAAAATGCCCCCCCCCCATCCCAACGGAAACAAGGAGACATCTCAATTTCTCAAACACTACAATAATTACATAACTACACTTAGGCGCTAGAGATCCCTATTTATAAGGGATGTATATTAATATGAAACTGGGAAATATTCCCATTTAAATTTTGGTCAAACAAAGTTCTTCGTAAAACATTTCCTCACTCCTCCTGGACAATCTCCTGGTGGATTTATTACCCCCTCCCCCCAAAAAAAATCTTTCCTGATAATAAGCATATGAATGTAAGCTTCCATAGTACGAAGAAAACACATGCATGCAAGAAGAGGCGAGCTTCCATTTAACATTGTGAACGTCAATATTGATTGTTATCGGCCCCCCGCCCCCCCCCCCCCAAAAAAAAAATTTCTTTCTTGGTTATCTGAAGTTTCATGATGAGTTGGGAAGTAGGAAATGAAAATACAATTTTTGAGGATTCAGGCACCTTTCCCTCCCAATCCAGACAAAGAATCACCGACCTTACTCCAAAATAGCTGATTCGTATTTGTACGCCACTTTACATGTTCAATCATGCCTTAAATGAATCAATATAGTTAAGTGAAGCTTTAAATAGATGTCTATATTAACTGTTGATTTTGTGTAGGACTATTTGTACTTTTAGGAAGGAGTAGGCTACCTACAGGATTACAGGATTACAGGATTACAAGTGTATTCCCTCAGGATTACAAGTGTACCTACCATACATACCATACTTGTATGGTATATACCATACTTGTATGGTAGAATACCATACAAGTATTGTATGGTAGAATACATAGACATATACAAGTATGGTAGGTATGGTAGTGTATTCCCTCAGGATTACAAGTGTATTCCCTCTGGAACTTGTAAGACATATAGCATCTCAACAATTTTAAAGCGATTGACTACAAATTTTCATGTAATGGTTTATTGGCCCTTTTTGGGTCACAATTATTGTTTTGCGTCCCAAAATTGCTGAAAGCAACAGTTTGCTGTGGTGTGACCCTTTTCGCTACCTAAAAAAGGGCTCTACAAACTTCAATTCTGTTTTAAGTAAACATTCTTCCCATATTTTAAAACTGAGGATTGATATGCTCAATCATATCAATAAAAAAAACTTTATTTTTACATAGGTTTCTCCGATTTTGTTTCCTTATGTGTTCAACTTGATGGTATAATTTTCATTATTATCACTAGTAATTTGCAACATTAGGCAGATTTTATCAGTCTCTTAACTTTTTTTAGGCAGTTTTAAACTAAATGAATTGTACCTATTTAAAATCACCACACACAAAAAAATAAATTTCTTTGATGTATATCTTGTTATCAAATCTTCTCTTTTGTAATTTCGGTTACTATTAGTAGGAGCTACTCATTACTTAAGCTTCATCACTAAAATATTTCGAACCACGAATTGTATGATAGCAGTAGCTCCTTGATTGTACATTAGACTTCCTTGGCTCCTACATTCATTAGTTATCATATATATTGTTTTTTTTTATTTTAGATATTTTATTTTTTAAATTCATATGGTTTAAAATTCTTTCCCTTTTTTAATGCTGAGGACACCTTGTTGTGATAAAGACAAAAGATTTGTTTTTCTTTTTTACCAAGAGACCTTTTATTTAAACATTTTTGTTCTTTCGTACTTTTTTCCATTGATAAAATGATTTTACAGAAAATTTATAATTATACTCTGCTTATTTTCTGGGAGTTGGATATTTTGGATAAATCCTTTGGGAAAGGAGAATAGAAAAAAACTATTACAAATAACAAATTAGAAGAATAGGAATGTTTAATTACAAATTAGCTTGTTTAAATTGTTGAATTTAAATTTTAAAAACCCGTTATTGATAGCTTTTCTTAATAAATTGTCTTATGATGTTTAAGTTAAAAATTCAAATAAAAGAATGGCTGAGTGAAAAGATTATGAAGCTGTCTCATAATTTCACATGTAATTTTGTAGTATCGAAATTTTAGTTTACTTGCTTTCAAAAAGATTAGTATGCTGCTTGATAAACCTTGACGATAAACCTAAGTCGTGAAAAACTGTGGCAAGAAGAAGAATAGAAAAAAGAAAACTAATGTATTTGCAAGTTAGCAATTTCAATTGTGTATTACTGTTAATTGTTACGGCTCTTATGGCTTTTTCCTTTTTAAAAAAGAAAAAAAGCAAATTAAAAAAAAATACAGCAAAGTTATTATTAAAAATCATGTAGGCTAAATGAAAACACGATGAAAGCTGTATTATGAATTTTATACAAGTTTTTTATAATTGGTTTAGATAACGTGTGTATGTGAAACAGCAATACATGCCATATAAGGTAATACCATTTTATTTACTACTCAGTGTTTTCAAAATGAATTTTCCTCAAAAATTTTGTAGCGTTGATATTTCAATTTTTACTAAATCAGTTAATTCTGAGATTTGTGGAATTTATTATTTGTGAAACTTTGCTAATAAATTTTCTACTTTTGGCAATATTAGAGAGGCCCCTGACACCAAAATGGCTCTGAATTTTGCAACCACTCCGAAAAAGAAATCCCTAGACGAGAAAAAATACTTATTCGAAATGTATGTGTTTTGTAAGCTCATTTTTTTTGCACCCATCACTGGCAGTGATTTCACGCAAGAATGGGTAGTTCAAAAAACTCTTGGAGTAGAACATTTTGTCACGAGACTGAAAAATTTACTTATATTTTCTAGGAGTTTTTGGTGTGAGGATTACCAATATGCAAGTACCAAGAGTAATAGAAAACTCCACATTGAACAATGTTTTATTAGACTGTGATTATACATTGAAACCAGGTGAGGGGGACGGACTTGTCGTAAAATGGTACCTGAACGATAGTCCAAAGCCTGTTTATCAATGGATTCCAGGGAAAAGGCCTCAAGATCTAGGGCGACTGAAAGGAAAAGTCAATTTAGACTTCAAAATTTCTGAAGTGAGTTGATTTAATGTTTTTTGGTAACATTCAAACGTGTTGAACATTGGATGCAATAAAGTATCATAACTTTAGTGGCTTTTGTAGTACTTACTTGATTATCTATGCTAAGTAACTAAGCTATATTACGTTAAGTATAAGTATACACATTACGTTTATACTACATTATGTTTGCGATACGTAACATTTCACACTTAAACATGCCCTTTCATGCAAGGTTGATGTTTTTTAATCAACATAAACTCATATAAGAAGAGGATAACTGTCGAATCGCTAATGACCTTATATTCTATGGCTTAGAACTAGTTTCAAAAGGAATAAGAAGATGTTAAGGTTCTTAAAATGTTGTTTTTTGTGATGCTTGTCTGCCAAACGTGCCAATTGGCAAAGAATTTATAACAAGATTTGTTTCTCATAAAGTCTTCTTCTCTGTGATAAATCTTTCTACGTTTCACAGGAATAGAGTGGCTTGATAAATAAAGAACTGTTAATATTCGCTTCTTAAACTCCTTTTACGAATCGTTATAAAAAAAATAAATGAAATAGATAAAAGACAGGATCGAAGACAAATAACAAAGCTTATTAATAAATGGAACCGTCCTAGCTTTGAAAACCTGTTCTAAAACATTATATATTCAAATATTACTATCCTTGGAAAACTTTTGAATTGAAAATTGAATAACCATTTATGTCTTAAAAAGTAAAAAAAAAAAATAATAGAAATTCCAGTTTTAACGAAAAAGACCTCCTTGTGCAGCAATGTGGTTTTTAATAGTAACGGGTGCCAAATAAAAAGAAAAATATGGTTGAAAAATGAGCTAAAAAAACGCACTTAAAAAACATGAAGCCAATTAGCTTCAGAAGAAATAGCTTTCCTTTGAAGGTCCAGTTGTCCTTGAGAACTCATTGGCTGTTATTTTTTGAGTATTTGCGGAAAAAAGGTGTTTTCGAATCGAACTTGTTAGTTTTGCTCATTTATTGTCATGGTTCAACGCGTAAACACCGACAGAATTATGATACTACCTCAAAAACTTCACATTTTTTAAATAGCCTAGCGTAGTCTTAGAAAATAGTAATTTTCATGTATGAATATACGCAAGTTGTGTCCAAGAGAATCAAAGTATTTTATTTTGATGTCTTTAGGGCCTTAAAGATTTGATTATGAGCACACACAATAGTTTGGTAGCCAAATTGCTACATACCTACCCTCTTTTTTAAGAAATGGGTCAACGCCAGAAACGCCATGCCACAAAAATTTTCTTATCTAGGTCAATGATCGTTGAATGTTTGGAATTTGGTTATTTTAAGTGACAATATCTAGTATTTTCAGTTTTTTTTACAAAATAAAATCACTACACCAAATCAGAGCAGTCAGTAGTGGGGGCATTTAAGGTTCTACAAGGACCCACCCCCTTCGAATCATGATCCAGACACTTTAAAAAAAAACTTGTAAGAGACTTAGGTATTAGGCTACTCCCAGGGAGCCCTCTTACGTCAAATGGCTCTGTTTGTAGGTGTTTCAGTATTTTTAATCGGATTATGGTCGGGATAATACACAAGTAGTAATAAATAGATTTTCTAGCCCATGTGTTCTATTAAAGGGAGCACGACACACCCTGGCACTTAAAATAGGTTCGTAGGAAAATAGCAAAGGATTTTAAATCGTCAGATAGCGAAATTACCATAGGATTTCTGCAACATACCCTCCCCTTTTCCATAGGATTTCTGCAATATGCCCTTCCTTTTCCCATAGGATGTCTATGACATGCCCCCCCCCCCCTTTCCCATAGGATTTTTATGACATGCCCAATTTCTACAACACGCACTCTGACGTCACAACATACCTTTGAGACGGCCAGGTGTTCCTGTAACAGGCCCTTATATAGGTGTCTATTGATTTCCAATGACACATCCAGGTGTTCCAATATTTTTGCAGCGTTAAAAACCTTAGACGGCCATTTTGTGACGTCCTAGAAGATACTTTATTGATCGTGAGTCAGTGTTTTTTTGGAAGTGACACAGTCAACATCGAAAAATAATTTACATATGCCCCTTATGCTTGTATACATTGGGCAGCTGGACGTCCTGTGGGAATTTAACTTTTCCTGATGAATATAATGAAAAGTGTAGATTATGCAATCCATGTAAATTGTACAGAGGATTCGCTCTGTAAATTAAGAACTAAAAGTCCTTTCTTGAAGTAACTCGCAACTCTCGTACGAGAGCATTCCTATGTTCTAATTGTTACTATTGAAAGTACGTTCGATGGGAAAGGATTTACCCTAGTATGATTGTGAAAAACACTAAACGTGAGTTCAGTTTATTTTTAAGAGACTGGTATCGTCGTGGTTTTAAATTGTATTGGAAAGAAGAACCTGGTCTACGCTTCAATTGCTGGAATAATAAAAGAGTCCGTTTTTTACGACATCGCTATGAAGATACTGGCTACTATAGTTATAAACCTACCGACTTTTATTTGGCTGTTACAAAAATTGACTTGTCATTTGTGAGCATCATGAATCATATAACCTGGAATAGATAAACTGGGAAATGTGGACTCGAAAACATAGACTAAAATAGTGTTATCGATGCTACGTTGAGACATAACAACGATACAGTAACAATAATTTATAGAAAATGTGAAACCGTGACTTTGCATGCCAAGATGAATACAAGTTAAATCCTGACGAGCTGCTGCCACTTATCGTTTCTGATGATTACCAATACATAGGAGAAGAAACCTAAGAGATCACTGTGTTTTTTACATATAAATTTTATTAATAAACCAGTTTACATACATTTTTAAAGTATTTCACTTTTAGAGCACTGAAATTTATATTATAAAGGCAGGAAAGAGTATTTTCAACTAGAAAGTCATTCAGTCTTGGATTGTCGCCACAAATCTTGAGAAATTGACAGTAAGTATTTCCGCGACGCCGGGAAATAAAATACAATAGTGCATAAAAACCACAGCTTTTTGTTGACAAATCCTGGTCCCGCTTCCGATTTTGAATAATAGATTCTGAGCTAATTTCATTTTCAACTATTTTTAACTATAGTGACCCCCTCATATAAGGTCTGTAGATTATCATCTGAGGTTCCAATTGCAAATTTTTAATTAATTATTAAACACAATTTGGACATTTCCTAGCTTACTATCTGGGCTTTATTTTTTTTTTTAAATTTTTGTTTTTGTTTTATAGCAAAACTCTCTGAGCTTGTGACAATTCTAGACAGTAAAACCCAAGACACTAACACAGACAGTCAACTAAATATTGGTCAAACAACATTTAATTAATTTTTTGTTAGCGCAACTGTCTTAGCTTATAAATGGGTTCACTCGCCTGACAGTCTAGGCAGAAAGGCCTTTTCAGGTTTTGGACACCTATCTCCCTTGCAATTCTCGACAACTTGTTGATCCAACTAATATTGAAACAAGTTTTTGTTAGTGCAAATGCCTGAGTTTATAAATTGGGTCACTTGCCTGCCTGACACTAAAGGTAGTTGGGGCCCCTCACTTTTAGACTTTTTACGCTTGTTTGCCTGTCCTTCCAAGCATTGCTTACGATGCTGATGGGAGATTCTTCTCCTCTTGAGAGGGCGCATCACAGGGGCGTCGTGGCCCCGTTGCGGATGCGTCGAACCTAGAGCACGCGTGAAGGGACCAGACAGATGGTGACCTATGCCTGGCCAGGTAGAAGTAAGGGGAAACCCTGATGGAGGATTGAAGCGATTTTGACGTGCAAATCAATCGCTGGAGCTTGGTATAGAGGCGAAAGACTAATTGAACCATCTAGTATCTGGTTCCTTCTGAGGTTTACCTCAGGATAGCTTGCGCTCAGGCAAAGGGGACGGGAGTCTCATCCGGTAAAGCGAATGATTAGAGACCTTGGGGCCGTAACGGCCTCAATCTATTCTCAAAATTTCAATGGGTGAGATGCCTTGCCGACCGTGGTGTTGTTTGCGGCAAGGATTTAGAAACCGAGTACCCAGTGGGCCACTTTTGGTAAGCATAACTGGTGCTGTGGGATGAACCAAATGTCCGGTTCAAGCGCCCAAACCAATGCATATTCCAGATCCCATGGAAAGGAGTTAGTTACTCAAGACAGCAGGACGGTGGTGATGGAGGTTGGAAACCACTTAGGAGTATGTAACAACTCACCTGCCGAATCAACTAGCCCTACAAATGGGAGGCACTTTAGCATTGTGCTGATACCGGACCACCGGTCTCAGAGCTCGTCGATCCTTGGTGATACTTACTGACACGTCGGTGAGTAGGGAGGTCGCACTGGTTGCGTTGAAGGATTTGGGCGCGAGCCTGCCTGGAGCGGCCAGTGGCGCGGATCTTGGTCTTAGTAGTAAATACTCGAGAAAGATCTTTGAGGCCTGATGTGGGGAGGGTTCCATGTGAACAGTGGTTGGATAAGGGTCAGTTGGTCCTAAGTCCAACCTGAAATGGTATCACAAGACGAGCGTTGAGTGAAAGAGACTCGAAGTGTTGATCGCAAAGCGTGAGGCTCGTGGCGAGGGCCAAAGGGAATCCCGTTTTTATTCGGGAACCTGATTGGGGTAACGTTCAGATCCTCGTATCCGTCTCGGCAACG
Organism: Artemia sp. Qi Xiang Cuo; assembly: GCF_049724085.1. Taxonomy (NCBI): domain Eukaryota; kingdom Metazoa; phylum Arthropoda; class Branchiopoda; order Anostraca; family Artemiidae; genus Artemia; species Artemia sp. Qi Xiang Cuo. Next base: position 18,194,250 of record NC_142800.1, read on the forward strand.
AGAATTGGCCATGGGAGGCTGGTGAAGTGTTTTCTTTTCTGTGTAAGGGAGATACAAATCCTGGAATTCCTCCGCAGAGAGATAGGGTTAACCTTCCGAAGAGCGTTGCACTTGAGTGACGTCCGTGCATACTTGTCGGTCCTTGAAAATCATGGTGAGGGTCACGTCTACTCCTCTTACCAGACCGTACAGATAACCGCATCAGGTCTCCAAGGTGAACAGCATCTAGGCGATAGATGAATGTAGGTAACGAGAATTGGCCATGGGAGGCTGGTGAAGTGTTTTCTTTTCTGTGTAAGGGAGATACAAACCCTGGAATTCCTCCGCAGAGAGATAGGGTTAACCTTCCGAAGAGGGTTGCACTTGACTGACGTCCGTGCATGCTTGTTGGTCCTTGAAAATCATGGTGAGGGTTACGTCTACTCCTCTGACCAGACCGTACAGATAACCGCATCAGGTCTCCAAGGTGAACAGCATCTAGGCGATAGATGAATGTAGGTAAGGGAAATCGGCAAATTGGATCCTTAACTTCAGGATAAGGATTGGCTCTGAAGGTTGAGGGCGTCGGGCTTTGAGCAAGATGTGACTGGCTACAGAGTCGGTCTTGGGCGCATGCAAGGGTGCTCCATCCCTTCTCAAGCTGGTCGTGGACAGCCCAAGCAGCGCTATTAGTGCCTTGCTTCGGCTTGGTGCGGAGCCTCGGCAGCCAATGAACGACCGACTCAGAACTGGCACGATCTAGGGGTATACGTCTGTCTAATTAAAACAAAGCATTGTGAAGGCGCCATCGCGTGTTGACGCAATGTGATTTCTGCCCAGTGCTCTGAATGTCAAGGTGAACAAATTCAACGAAGCGCGGGTAAACGGCGGGAGTAACGGCGGGAACATGTGCAGGCATGGATGTCCTTTGCAGGAAACTATTCAACATGTCCTACAATCCTGTGTGACCATCCACGGGGCTCAGGTCAAGTGACATGACTCTGTGGTCAATTATCTGATACAGCATGTGAAGGGAAGAAACTTAAGGTATATACACGAAAAATATCCGACTCATGGCCCGCCAAGGCTCAAGTTGGATCTCGTAATTGTTAAGTTAGGTGTGGAGTATATTGTGGATGTGACGGTGGCTTACGATCACCCGATGGTATTTAATAGACCAGCTGAAGAAAAGGTACGAAAGTACGGCGTTATAGCCCCGGAGGATATGCCCCCTGGCCTAGGCGAGATCTCCAGTTATGAGGACCTCCCAATTGTTCTTGGGGCTCGGGGAGTTTGGAGACGTGCCAACTTGAAAATTAGCAAGATTCTTTAAATATCTCATAGCATCGTAAAGGTTAACATCATTCGAGTAATTAAGGTAAGCTTGTGAATGGTTAGGCTACATAGTAGCCTTCAGTACAGAAACTCACGAAACGGCAACAGTAACAATACATTAACCCTCACCAGTAGTGAATACGTCGTAGCAATAGAGCACTGTGTTATAATCAATTGAATGGATGTAGTGCTTTAAGTATGGATGTGTTGCCCTTTGCAGCTACGGCCCTTGGGCAGTCCAGGTAGTGGGAGTGCTCGTCTCGCAGGGGCAAGAGCGTCGGGTTAAACCGCAATCGTCAGGTGATTTTCGGGTCACAAAAATTCTTGAAGGTTGGACGGACTTGTTCCTATGGGCATGTTCCGCTAAACCCAACAAGCCAGTTATAAGTTTGCTTCTCTTCCATACATGGGACTGCCCGAGGGTAGGGCAGGATCTCATAGGAGATCGTGGACAGGTGCCTATGGCGATCTAGGACTGCTCTGTCAGGACAGATCATCTTTTCTGATAATTGAGGGTCGAGCTGAACCACAAGCCTTGGCATCCGGTAATGGATGCCAATTTTCTTGACCTAACCCGCAGCTTTTTAATGCTTCTTTTTCATAGACTTTTGAATTATCCTTTCCTGTCTTTGTTCTTTTCTCATTTAAACGTTATTACGTTACAACCCACTCCCCTTATGGGATTAGGTTGGTCAGGACCGTTTGGGACCGCTAGGTTGGCGAAGGGCAGTGAAATCCCGTTGTCGACTTAGATGGTCGGCACTTTAACCCTCGTTAAGGCTCAATTGAGTACCTGCGCAGTGCTAGCTCTCTTCTTAGATAGAAGTCAAGAGTTTGGATATTGGTAAGCCATTTGGCTTGTGTTGATGAGTTTTGTTTGCACGGGTACTCACTCTCCTAGGTTGTAGCTTAGGTCATGGACCATGGTTGAGGTCAGGAGAAAAATGATCAAGTAATAATAGCCAAATGCCTCTTCATCTAATTAGTGAAGCGCACGAATGGATTAACGAGATTCCCACTGTCCCTATCTACTGTCTAGCGAGCCCACTGCCAGGGGAACGGTCCAGGTAACGTCTGCAGGGAAAGAAAACCCTGTTGAGCTTGACTCTAGTTCGACATTGTGGAGTGACATGAGAGGTGTAGCAGAAGTGAGAGATGGTTACGTCGGCAATGAAATACCACTACTTTTCATGGTCGCTTCAATTACTCAGTGAAACGGAGGCAAGTCCCTTTGGGGACTTTTTTGTGGTGTCAAGGGAGTCCACCTGCGGGTGGCGCTCTCGATCCGTACTGAGGAAAGTGCCGGATGGAGAGTTTGACTGAGGTGGTACATCTGTCAAATGATACCACAGGTGTCCTAAGGCCAACTCAGGGAGGACAGAAACCTCCCGTAGAGCAAAATGGCAAATGATCCAGACTTTCAGTACGAGTACAGACAACCAAAATACGGCCTATCGATCCTTTTGGCTTTAAGAGTCTTAAGCAAGAGGTGCCAGAAAAGATACCACAGGGATAAGTGGCTTATGGTGGCCAAGCGTTTATAGCGACGTCGCTTTTTGATTCTTCGATGTCGGCTGTACCTATCATTGCGAAGCAGTATTCGTCAAGTGTAGAATTGTTCACCCAACTACAGAGAACGTGAGCTGGGTTTAGACCATCTTGAGACACGTTAGTTTTACTCTCCAGACGATAAAAGCCGTTGCTATAGTAATCCTGCGAAGTACGAGAGGAACCGCAGGTTCAGACATTTGGTTTTGCAATTGGTCGAACGGCCAATGGTGCGAGGCTTCGTCCGTGTGATTATACCTGAAAGCCTCTGAAGGTAGAATCTGTGCTGGAGTTCACAACGGTACAGAGTGTTTTGACCCACTGGTGGCTAAACTTAACCTGGTCCTTTAGCTTTTAGCAATGGGTGCTAGTGCTTCGGAGCCAAGACTCGGCGGTTGCTTGCCCTCGGGAGACGGCAATAGGGCAGCTTCACCGACGAATAAATCGAATATTCCATAAGTTCAAACGCCAAAATCACTTGTAGACGACTTGGGTACCGACCGGGGGTGTTGTAAACGCTAGAGCAGTAATTTACTCTGCGATCTGCTGAGACTAGGCCTAAAACCGAGAGATTTGTCTTGCCAGCGGGAGAGTCCCCAAATTAACTTGAATGAGTTTAGTGTTGGACGTTATTTAATTACATCAGTGTTGGTCTGATTATTTTAATTATATTACATTAAAAGAAGGTCATTGGAATAATCCGAGTTGCAGCGGTAGCTAGCAACCTAGTAAGAGACAATCACGCCTAGTGGTAAAAAATAAAATAGTCAATAAATTCAAAATCTAGAATCAAATCAAAACGTACCCTATTAGAACCGCAATGTCCAATACCCCTATGTAGGAAACTTACCGTCCCTTGGCATGAAAAACAAGGAAAATATATTGGCTTGAAAATGAAGAAAAGTGGTTGAAACCACGATATTCCGCATCGACTGCAGGTTTTTTTTCGTTTTGTATTATATAGGATCGATGTATTTCATCATAAGTTTTGTCAGTCAATAGTTATAGTAAGGAACGAACGCTTGCCCTTAGTAACTTATGCCTTGTCAAATTAGCTAATTAATTTCTTCAGATTATGTTTTAAAAATAATTTCCAAACCGGGATTCCAACCCGAGCCGGTCGATTGAAAGTCCACTTTCCTATACCACTAGACCATATGGAATATGTCTGAAAAGCTAATTAATTGTGCTGTGATCTCTTATCCTGGTTGCATCGGTAGCTTGCAACTTAGTAAGAGACGATCACGTCCAATGTTAAGAAATATAATAACCCATAACTCCTAAAATGAAATCAGATCAAAACAAAAAGTACCTGATTAGAACCAACTCTTCTGGAACCCCTATAAAGAAAACTTTCTGTTGCTTGGGTTGAACAGCAAGGGAAATATATTGGCTTGGAAATCAAGCAACTTAGCAGCTACTAGAGCATTCTTCCTAAACGGCATCTTTTTTCATTTTTCTTTTCCACAGGTAGCTTGGCACTGGAACATCATGAAGAGTTGTTTAATGGACCATTTTAAAGGAAATTGCTAGATCTAGTGCCATCTGTAATTAAAAACAAAATAGTTTTTAAAATAGAATCAACTTTTTACGAAAAACTATATTTTCATGTGCAAGTTTGAGGAATGACGTCATAATCTTAGGTTGTAACCATATAGGGCGTGAAAGTAAACTCGATATTGTAATTTTATCCATAATTAAATCAGTAGAGAATCCCTAATGTTATTATGCTTATATTAAAATACGATAATTAAAAGAGCTAACCATTGCATATATTGGACTTAGTTAGCTGCCTGATTCCTTGAGGATCGTCTCTTACTATTCCAAAGAAGAAAAAGCCGTAGGCTTTGTCCTGCTTGTAATCATATAGTAAAGAATGATAAGACGCCTATGTTTTCGTAAATGATTATATAAAGGGGGTGTTAGAATATTTATAGAAAGGAACGAACTCTTGCCCTTAGTAACCTATGTTTTGTCAAATTAGCCTTATAATAAAGAACGATGAATTATAGTAGGCTTGTACAGTTATATTTAAAATCAATGTATTAAAAATTGTCTCCTATGATTATAGTAAAGACAGAAATGTAGTCTACAGCTATGGAGTCATTGTTGTTTTGATTTCAGAGATATTTGAGATCTAGTAAAGAACAAACCACAGGATAGATTTACTAATTGCCAATAACATACCTTTTTTTGACAATTAGCTTTTCTGGGGTATGGTACAATATTCGATTCATTCTACTTAGCTTTGTGATTGTCTGAGGTTTGACTCTTTCCGGGTTGCAGCGGTAGCTAGCGACCTAGTAAGAAACGATCACGTTTAAACGATATGCCCTGGGGCATATATGGTTCTTAAGAAGGGATGATCGTACAAACTTCATGGAGGGCTCATTTGACTGGAAATTGAAAGTTCGAACTCACTTTTTAATAGTGAAAAGTGATCCGAGGGCAACTATCCCCCCCTACGTCTTCTTTTTCCAAACCCATCTGATGAAGATTTTGAGACGGACATTTTGTTAAAAATAGTTCAAGATCGGATAAGAAAAACTTTGGTGTCAATATAACCCCCCAGGGCTCGGGGGAAGGCGTTCTAAGTTATTCCCTAAAGGCATGCATGGTTCTTATGAAAGGGATACTCGTATAAACTTCATAGAGGGCTTATTTGGTTGGAAATTGAAAGTTCTAGTTCACTTTTAAGAGTTAAGAGATATAAGGGCAACTAGCCCCCCCCCACACCCTTTTTTTTTACCAAATCCATTCACTACAAATTTTGAGATAGCCTGTTTTTTTTAAATTTTTCATAAAATTGATAACAAAAAATCGGTGTCAACATAGCACCCCCGGGCTCGGGGGGTAGGCGTTGTAATTGTTGTCCTTGGGGCGTATATGGTTATTATGAAAAGAATGCTCGTATAAAATTCGGAGCGGGCTCATTTGATTGGAAATTGATAGTTCTAGTTCACTTTTTAAGAGTCAAAAGATATCCGAGGGCAACTAGCCCTCCCCCACAAATCCTTTTTTCCTCAAGCCCATCCGATAAAATTTCTAATATAGCCATTTCATTTGAAATAGTCCAAAGGTCAGATAAGAAAAACTCCTGTGTTGACACAATCCCAAGGGCCCGGAGGCAGGCGTTGTATTGCTTTGGGGGCATATATAGTTCTTGTGGAAGGGTTGCTCGTATAAACTTCGGAGAGCGTTTATTTAATTGGAAAGTAAAAGTTCTTGTTCACTTTTCAGGAGTCAAAAGAGATATGAGGGAAACTAGCCCACCCCCCCCGCTCCATGCCCTAAATGCATCAGATAAAAATTTTGAGATAGAAATTTTGTTAAAAACAGTTCAAAGCTTAGATGACAAAAACTCCGGTGTCGACACAACCCCCAAGGGCCCGGGGGTAGGCGTTGTAAGTTATGCCCTGGGGGCATCTAAGGTTGTTATGGAAGGGATGCTCGTATAAAATTCATAGAAGGCACATTTGATTGGAAATTAAAAGTTGTAATTCACATTTTAAATTTCAAAAGTGATCAGAGGGCAGCTAGCCTCCCCCCACATTCCATTTATTTTTTCCCAGAGACACTTCATATAGAAAGGGTCGTTGCATAAACTTCAAAGGGGGCCCATTCGATTGGAAATCGAGAGTTCTAGTGCCCTTTTTAAGAGTAAACACTGATCAGAGGACAACTAGCCCCCCACCCCCCAAATCCTTTTCCCCAATTACATCTGATAAAAATTTAAGGTAGCGATTTTGCTAAAAATAGTTCAAAGATCATGTAACAAAAACTCCTTTACGTGTGGCCATTTCGTTAAAAATGGCTGAAAGGTCTAATAAGAAAAACTTCTGTGTGGACGCAACCCCCCAGGGCCCGGGGCAGGCGTTGTAAGTATTGCTCTGGGGGACTATATGGTTCTTATGGAAGGTATGCCCAGATAAACTTTGGAGATGGCTCATTTGATTGGAAATTGAAAGATCTAGTTCACTATTAAAGAGTCAAAAGATGTTGGTGGGCAACTAGCCCCCCCCCTCCATGTCCATTTTTTCTCAAACCCATCCGATAAGAACTTTGAGATAGCTATTTATTCAAAAATAGTTCAAAGATCATATAATGAAAACTCCGGGGTCGACACAACCCCCGAGGGCTCAGAGGCAGGCGTTGTAAGTAATGATTTGGGGGTATAGATAGTTTTTATGGAAGGAATGTTCGTATAAACGTCGGAGAGGCCTCATCTAATTGGAAATTGTAAGTTCTAGTTCACTTTTTAAGGTTCAAAAGAGATCCGAGGGTAGCTAGCCCCCCCCCCCTCTCCACGCCCTATTTACCTCAAAACCCATCCGATAAGAACTTTGAGAGAGCCGTTTTTTCAAAATGGTTTAAAGATCATTTAACGAAAACTCCGGGGTCGACACAGTCTTGCAGGGCCCGGGGTAGGCGTTGTAGGTTATGCCTGGTGGTATATACATGTCTAAGGGATGCTCCTATAAACTTCAGAGAGGGCTCATTTGATTGTAAATTGAAAGTTCTAGTTCAGTTTTTAATAGTCAAAAGAGATCAGAAGACAACTACCCCACCCCCGTGCCCATTTTCCCCCAAATGCATCCGAAAAAAAATTTGATATAGCCATTTTGTTAAAAATAGTTCAAATGTCAGACAAAAAAAAAACTAAATTGTCGACACAACCACCCAGGGCCCGGAGACAGTCGTTGCAAGTTGTGACCTGGGGGCATATATGGTTCTTATGGAAGGGATGCTCGTATAAACTTCGGAGAGGGATGATTTGAATGGAAATTGAAAGTTTCAGTTCAATTTTTAGGAGTCAAAAGAGATCAGAGGGCTCCTACCCCCTCCCACGCCTTTTTCCCCCAAAACCACACCATACAAATTTTGAGATAGCCATTTTTCTAAAATAGTTCAAATGTCAGATAAAAAAAAACCGGTTTCAAGACTGCTCCCCAGGGCCCGGGGCAGGCATTGTAAGCTATGTCCTGGGGCCTTATATGGTTCTTATGAAAGGGATGGTCGTATAAACTTCAGAGAGGGTTCATTTGCATGGAAATTAAAAGTCCTAGTTTATTTTTTCCGAGTAAAAAAAGATCGGAGGGAAACCAGCCCCTCCCGCCCTCCACGCATGTGGGTTTATTGGATGGATCTGATAAAAATTTGAGGTGACCATATTGTTAAAAATAATTCAAACATCAGATATTAAAACTCCAAGGTCGACAACCCCCCCCCCCCCAGCCCAGGGAAAAGCGTTGTAAGTTCTACTCTGGGGGTATATATGATTCTTATAAAAGGGATGCTCGTATAAACTTCAGAGAGGGCTCTATTGATTCAAATAGAAGGTTCTAGTTCACCTTTAAAGATTCAAAAGAGACCGAAGGGCAATTAGCCCCCCCATGACCTTTTTTCCCCAACCCTATCCGATAAAGATTTTGGGAAAGCCATTTTGTTAAAAATAGTTCAAACATCAGATAATAAAAACTCCGAGGTTGACACCAACACATTTTTTCACTTTGATATTGTTAATTTGACACCAGTTTTAATACTTTGATGAACATATGATTTTTTTTTTTAAGTTTGATTTTGAAATAAGGCATTTTTAAAAACTTGAAACTTTTTGCAATCAAAAACAAACAAAAATTAGGCCTAATTAAGAAAAACTTTCCGAAAAATAAGATTTTCAAAGAAAAGTAAAGGCCATTTTAAATTTAAGCTCAGCAGATACAAATACCTGTTAAAATTCAAACTAAAAACGACCAGAAATTACTATTAATCAATTAATGAAACCCAAAACGAACAGAAATTAAATACAACAATAATGGCAAAAAACGTACAACAAGTAATAGTATGAATGAATAAATAGATCTTAAAGCGAATAATGCTTAGATTTAATATGAAAATCAAGCTTAGAAGGAAAAAAATATTTTGCTATCGAAGTATAAATGAAACTTAAGACGAACAAAAATTAAATAAACAATCAATGCAAACAAACATACAATAGATATTAATATAAATGAATAAATATATCTTAAATGAGTGAGACTTAAATTGAATATGCAAATCAAGCTTGACACGAACTAAAATCACTACAAACAAGAGTTTGGGTATCGCCTCCTTCTTTCACTGTCAAAGTCTAAAACCAACTGCGTCATTGGCGCTTTACTGAAAACTATATGCGTCTTGAACAGTCTTGGAAAGTATAAACAATATCAAATTGAACATTTGATGTATAATGATATTAATTGTTGAAAGGTACATCAGTTCAAGAATTTATTTTACTGTAATTTTATTTATATTTTCAATGCTGTAAGAACTGGAAATGAAAATATTTGTAATATAATTCGTTTTCAGTTAAGCGCCAATGACATAGTAGGCTTTTGGTTTTTATTTACAGTTAAGGACGGGGACAGCATCCAAACTCTTGTTTGTAGTGAAACTATATTCGTCTTGAACAACTTTAGAAAGAACTAATAAATTATTCTGAATGTTTTATGTATAATGATATTAATCGCTGAAAGCTCATCAGTTCAAAATTTTAGGATAATTTTAATGTTTATTTTCAATATTACTTACTTACTTAAGTCCCATCCGTCCTTGAAGGTCGTCTTGGGGCCTCTTTCTTTGTAACGGCGTGGATGTGCCTTTTGTATGCTTTACGGTCTTCTGCTAGGCGAAGAAGGTCCAAGAGGCGGTGAGGTGCAAAGTTTTCCTTCCAACTTTTTGGGGGACGACCACGAGGACGAGAACCGTGAATTTGGCCTTCGAAGGTGATTGTTGGGAGACGGGACCGACTCATCGGATATACGTGACCAAGCCATCGAATTTGCTGGAGCTGGATCTTCATGAGAATTGTTTGTTGTACTTTAAGGCGCTCGAGAAGTTCGAAATTTGAGATTCTATCAAGGTAAGTGATCCCGCCGATGCGGCGGAGGCACTTAGTTTCAAAAGCTGCAAGTCGACGGTTGTCATTTACCTTCAGTGTCCATGTATCACATGAGTAGATTGCGATGGGGATGATCAGGGTATCAAAAAGTCGTGTCTTAAGCCGCAGAGACAAATCCTTGCTTCGCCATATGGGCATAAGGGCCTTGAAACTGGAACTCGCGAGGGCGAGACGTCTTTTGATGTCTTTTGATTGACTGTTGTCGCTGGTGATCAGACTACCGAGGTAAGGGAACTCGTCAACCCACTGGATACTCTCTCCATTAATTTTCAGGTTTGGCTTAACTGTATCCTGTGGCTTTCGTGAGCAGCACATAGCCTTTGTTTTTGATACATTTATGATCATTCCAAAAGAACTAATGGCTTCGAAGACGTCGTTAAGAACGGCTTGTAGATCCTCGGGTGTTTCAGCCATTTCGTTGATATCGTCGGCGTAGGCTAGCTTATCTATCTGAACACCCCCTATATGTGCGCCACAAGTTTTCTCCACCAGGGATAAGACTGATGTGAGGAAAAGGTTGAACAGCTCTGGAGACAAAAGGCATCCTTGAAGGACACCTGCGGAAGTCTGGAAACTGTCAGTGAGACCTTCACTAGTCATCACACGACTCCCAAATTTTGAGTACATATCCTTGATAAGATCTACTAGGTTTCGTGGGATTCCGTAATGGAGAAGGGTATGCCATAGGCCATTTCTCCAAATAATGTCGAACGCTTGCCTAAAGTCGATGAAGAGCTGATACAGGTCACGACCGAATTCCAGATATTTCTCTAAAATGTGGCAAACAGTAAAAATTTGGTCAATGGTCAATCTCCAAGGGTGAAACCCAGCTTGGTATTCATGAATGACTAAGGACGACACGGCTCTGATCCATTGGAGTATAAATCGGGTGAAGATCTTGACAGTTTGACTTGTTAGTCTAATAGGACGGTAATTTTCACATATTGCCTTTGACCCCTTCTTGTGTAGTGGAACAATTGTGGCTTCGCACCAAGAAGTTGGGAAATGACTCTTTTGCCAGGCACCGGATACAATCTTGTGGAAAAGATCTATAAGTGGTTCACACCGGACTTTCAGCAGTTCTGCCTGTATCCCGTCCGGGCCAGGGGCCTTGTTAGTCTTCAGCGCTTGGATGGCATCTTCGACCTCAGAACGGAGAGGAGGTGGGCTGGGATCTGAGACAGTAACGGGCAAGAGGTCCAGGACAGCAGAGTTTGGAAAGATATCAGGATTAAGCTTTTCTTTGAAATGCTCCATCCATCTCGATCGGATACCTTCTGTGCTTTGTATCTGAGAGCCATTTTTATCTAGCAGTGTACAAGAACTGAGGTTTTTCTTGCTTGTTAGCTCACGAACTCTCTTATAAATGAAGTATGAATCGCCTCTCTTAAAATCAGCCTCACACTGTTCACATTTGTCTTTAATGTAGGTGCGATGGGCTCTACGGGTGGCTTTTTCTACAGCACGCTTCAACTGCTTATATCTGTCCCTGCTCTCTCTGTCTGACCTGTTATTGTGTTTTCGTTTCTCAGTACATAATAAAATAATTTCATTTGTTATCCAAGGCTTTTTATCACCCTTTTTGGTTCCTAGGGCGGACATCGCTACTTTGCTGATGATCTTAGAGGAGTCTGTGACCAGTTTATTGATATCCTCTTTAGATAGAGTTACAGGAATATTAGAAAGAAGGTCCGATATTTGAGTAGACAGTTCATCGATGTAGGTTTGGCGAATTTGAGGGTCTTTGAGAAGATGTGTGTTGAAACGAGCGGGTCTATTATTCAGCTTTGAGGAGGATTTCAGGCGTATCTTTAGTGCAGACATGACCAGGGAATGGTCGCTGTCGAAATCGCCACCTGCGAGGGTGACAGTATCTAGCACAGATGATTTCCACCGCCTAGAGACGAGCACGTAATCAATAAGATTACGTGTTTTTCCATCCGGCGAAGTCCATGTCGCCTTACGACGTTCTCTATGTTTGAAGAGAGTATTGGTAATGGCTAGATCACTGTCTCTGCAAAATTCAATGAGGCGTTTGCCCCTCTTGTTAAGTCGTCCAAGGCCAAATTTACCCATAACATCTTCATTTCGAGCAGAATCGTTACCAACAATAGCATTGAAGTCGCCAATGACAACAATAAGGTCTTTTTTAGGAACTGCGTCAATTAAGCTTTGCAGTTGAAGGTAGAAATTGTCAGACTCTTCATCTGGTTTGCTGCAGTCAGGAGCGTAGACTTGTATGATCGTGATGTTGATCGGGGATCCCTTCATTCGTATCATAATCAACCGTTCTGACACAGGCGTTACAGAAATCAGGGATCTTCGTGCCTTAGTCGACATCAAAAAGCCAACACCTTGGCGATGGACGCCATCGGTTCTCCCAGACACTATCAGACTAGTGTTGCCGATCCTTTCCTCGCCGGTGCTAGGGAGATGTGTTTCTGAAAGTCCCACAATATCCCATTTATATCGGTTTAGTTCATTTAGGACAAGATCTATTTTGCCTTGTTTAGCAAGCGTCCTAACGTTCAGGGTTCCAACAGATAAAATAAATTTAGGAGAAAGCATAGCCTCCGGGTTTGGAGTTGTCAACATTGTTAAAGGGATATTCTCGGTCGTCAGTTCGTCGGTTGCCCCGGAGGCGGTAACTTTGTCGGTTGCCCCGGACGCGGTAACTTCGTCGGTTGCCCCGGACGCGGTAGTATTAGTTCTCGTTATTGATCGTTTGTACTTCATATTTTATAGGAAAGAAGGTTTCTTGGCTAATTTCAGGACGGCGGTAAGCCACTCCTCTCCATCCCTAGCAGGGGCCGGCGATATCTACTACCGATAATGCGCCCTTCTGGCGTCCTGCATCACCTGCAATTTTCCCATTGCTGGGAGAAGGTTTGTGACTGGCGGGACGTATCCATACGCCAATAGGCCCTGCCCAGTGCACATCAGAGGGTCCTTCCACCTCCTCCGCCTGAACTTATGGCCCCCAGACGTGGGTGCTCCAGCTATATTTCAAGACCCCCAGAGACTGGGTCCTCCCTTGGTCCGCGCCTCCCTACCGGGAGGTGCCCTGCATATCTACAGGACGTTCCCCTATCCGCCACCTGGGGACGCGCTGAGTGGCCTGGGAAAGGCCCCACTGATAACTCTGAAGTTCTCAGTGAAGTTCTCAGAGTTCTCAGTAGTTCTCAGAACTATATTAAGAACTATATTCAATATTAAGTACAAAAGAAATTATTTGTAATAAAATTGGTTTTCAGTAAAGCGCCAAAGACGCTATAGGTTTTAGACTTTTACAGTGAGATAAGGAGGCAATACCCAAATTCTTGTTTGTAGTGATTTTTGTTCGTTTCAAGCTTGATTTGCATATTCAATTTAAGTTTCACTCGTTTTAAGATGTATTTATTCATTTACATTAATATCTATTGTATGTTTGTTTGCATTGATTGTTTATTTGATTTATGCACGTTTTAAGTTTCATTTGTACTTCAATAGCGAAGTATTTTTTTTTGTTTTAAACCTGATTTTCATATTCAATCTATGCATTATTCGCTTTAAGATCTATTTATTCATTTATATTATTACTTGTTATTTGTTTTTTTGCCATGATTGTTTATTTAATTTCTGTTTGTTTTGGGTTTCATTAATTCATTAATAGTAATTTCTGATCGTTTTGAGTTTGAATTTCAACAGGTATTTGTATCTGCTGAGCTTAAGTTTAAAATGGCCTTTACTTTTCTCTGAAAAACTTATTTTTTGGAATTTTTTTTTATTTAATCCTTAAGAAATAATCATAGGTAAAAATGTCTTATTCTGGGAATTGAAATCGAGTCAAATGGACGAGAGCCAGTTATCATAACCACTAGGCCATATAGAATGGATTAAAATATTGTATACATATAGAATGTATAAAATATTTGTTAAAGAACAAACTATAGCCATTATAGTAAAGAACGATAACTTGCCTATGGTTACGCAAAGAAATATAAATATTAAGAATGCAGTGCTATGGATTAATCTGGGTTGCAGGGGTAGCTAGCAACCTAGTAAGAGACGATCAAGTCCCATAGTAAAAAACAAACTAGCCCATAGCTCCTAAAACTAGAGTCAGATCAAAAAGAAAAGAAATACACTATTAGAACCGCCTTGTCCAATACCCCTATATAGGAAATTAAATGTCTCTTGGCTTGAATAACACGGAATTTACATAAAAGATCGAACTAATTTTATTATAAATGTAGATTATGTAAGATTCATAGGTATACAAATAAGCCAACAGCTAAAGGCACAATATCCAGTAAATCTAGTGATAAATAATGAAATTATGTGAAACCTAGTAAAGAAGGTATGTGAGACCTAGTAAAGAAGTTAAGTGATCCAGGTTGCAGCGGTAGCTATTTAGAACCGGTACTTTTGTGCTCTTGGTCGAGGTAAACGGGGCTTTAGAGGGTAATAAGGGACTGGGAGCATACATTTAAAGCGCGGGTTACGACGCAGATTATTCCCAAAATTAATGCAAAGAGAAACACGTTGGGCTGCCAAGGTAGGAAGGCGGAATTCCTTGACGAGGAGAATGTAAGATACTCTGCCCTGACCGTAAATAATTCTCAGGGTTTTCTTCTGAATAATTTATAGCCTTTCGGACTGATCCACCGTAAGGCCAAAATGTCATATCGGGCAAACATACTCAAGCAGTGGGCGGATAAAAGATATGTAAAGGTGTGGATATGGGCTTTTGGGCATGAAAATTTAGCAAATAGCTTAAGGAGAGATGCACACCTACTTTGACTACATCTCGATGTTCTAACATTTATTAGTTGTGACATACCTTTTATATCAAAAAATATTTGAAAAAACTTCTTATATTTCTCTTGAACAAAAACGTAATTTTACTTCCATAATGGGTAGTATTCAAACAAATAATACAAGATGCGGTTATAAGATAAATACAGATAATACAATAAAAAATTAAAAAATATTTTGATGGAATCAGTTGGATGATTATTTTGAAAACAATTTTTCTAATTGAGATAATATTAAACAGCAGCTTGTAGGAAAATAAGGCTCGATCCAACTGTCTATGATTATAATAAAGGAAAGGTTAAGATGGTTATGCTATTTTATAACTGAAGGATAATTGCTTACAAACAATTCTGCTCTTTTTAGAACACCTGGAATCAAACGCAAAGCAGGACGCACTAAATTAGGAATTAGGAAAGAACCTAAATCAACTTCATTGGCAAGAGTAAGGAATAAAGTGCTTAATAGATTAAAAGGGAAGTGCAGCGTGCGCGGTTGGTTTGGTCTAAAGACGGTTTGGTGGAGTGATGAAAAACGTAAAAGTTACGTAAACGTAAAAGGTCCTCAAAGGTTTGCTGGATTAAAATATTCACCATTATAACCAAAACTATTGATTAACTAATAATCTTGACATGTGTCAGATCCAATTCGTTTTCGAAGGTGGTTTTGAGGCCTATTATTCGCAAGCTTTCTGATGTATCTCATCTATTAACTTCTTTTTTTCTGCAAGGCATAAAAATATCATATCTTCTATGCCATAGAAGATATGACACATTCAGCCAAGAAAGATTGTCTTTCCATCCCTTTGGGTGCACATTCTAGGGGGAGAGCCGTTTACACGACCTACAAAGGGTATTTTCAGGAAACGAGTGCTTTTCTTACGCTTGATGTGTCCTCATAGCTATTGTAACTAATATAATTTCAAATTTAAATAATCTAAAATCCTTAACAACTAATTACTTGAACTTTGAAAAATGGCTTCTGTAACAGGATTGTTGAGTAATGTACAAAGGCATACATAATTTAATAACTCATAAGTGAAACTTTCAATCTGCCCTGTCCTACTATAGGATCCGTTAAAGATGCATAGAGCAATACTACTCTTCCGACCGACAACGGAGCTTTCTGGCAAATATAAATGTAAGGTTTCGACTTATCTTGACGAGGATGAAGACCATAGAGACATGATCGTTTTTGGTAAGATCTCTTTTTCAGTTTTTTTTTGTGTTATTTATTGATCTGCAGTTCTTTCAAAGTAGTCTCTGATATACCGGTAATTAGTTTTTTTCTTTAAATCTGATATCAGGTTTAAAGATTTGTTTTAAGGACAAGAATTTCACAAATACTTTTCAGTACTACCATTTTCTTAACCTAGTTAATCCCCTGATTTTAAATCCAAGATAAGTTTAATTCGTTTGATACAATTTCTATCTGTTTATTGTGTTTAAACACAAAAAAGAAAGAAATTACTCTCACTTAAAAAGTGTCATGGATAACATAAAAAGGTTGGAGAGGGACGCAGATCCGTAGACTAAAACGGGAGGAGGTGATTTGGGTCTCTCAGACCAATTCCTCCCCCAAAACAATATCCATATTTTCCAAAGAAATGCCGTTCTTCTTCTTCTTCGTTTTCTTCTTCTTCCTCTTTTGTATGATTTCATTGGAAACACAAATTAGTATTATTTTCATGCAAAATCACTTAAGACATGATTTCTTGTGAATTACAACAATTCATAGGCTTAGGATGTAAAAGAATCGACGACTCGGTCACTCAATGCTCTGTAGTATTTTGCAGTTCATTGAGGGGAGGGTAAGGTATAAGCTTGTAATTCAATGAGTCAGATATTTAACTACATTCTTAAGTCTAAACTACATGTTTCGCATATATTTTTCGTACTCAACATCCACATTAATTGTGTAGTATCTGGGTGTTTTTCTATCAGGTGGTGTGTTGAGTGCCAACAGTACATTAGTGGACGTTATTTTCAGCAATGTTCAACCTCCTGAAATGATTTTCATTCACTGCATGCTTTAATTTTATTTTAATTCAATTTAAGTAGGCACTATTCTATTGTAATTTTATTTTATTTTCCTCGACAATTTCTTAATCCTTTTTGAATTCTTACGATAATTTTTTTGTTTATTTTAAGATGAGTAATTAAAAATTCCCGCTTTTCTGCCTTTATAGTTGCTAATACCTATTTGCAATCAAAGAAAAATCTACTTTAATTTTTATTATGACATTCCAGGTGAATCAGACAAAGTAAATGTTCTTTTCCTCTAGTTCGGTATCATAGACTGGTAGTCTGTATTCTGGTCTTCCAATAAGGTTTTTTTCTGATGACATTTATACTATAAATAAATAAAACTTCAAATAGGGATCAAATCCTTTTAATAGACAGTGATTTTCACAAACAGGGTTAAAATTCACAAAAATACTAGATTTTTCGGTCACATATGCAGTGACCGTCATCAGTATTAAAACTAAACTAAAACAAAAAAAAAAACAACAGTTTATATACGAAATACAATAAAACTACATAATGTTTAATAATCTTATTCTTTTCAAAGAAGAAGCGGAAGCTAGTCTCTTTGACCTTCTTGGAACCAGCGTTGAATGAACTAACACTTGGACAGAGGTTAACTACATTGGGTGAATTGAACTTAACTCTATCAGATTGTAATAAATTATCGTAGATAGAGTTCAAACTAAATTCACCCGTGTCACGATTTAAATCCTTATTCTTGAATAAAATTCAGTTAGGCCTGTTGAGACCTAAAATTTCCTAAGATTGCATCAGGTTTTTACTCCTTCATTTCTGTAAAATTGTCATACACACCTAGACATGTAATTGTATTGACTACAGCGAGAACCAATGCTATTAAAAGACCCTGCAGGATGATTTCCAAGTATCTGATATATCAAATATGATTACATCTTGATTAGGTTGGATATCTTCTTCGGTGAATTAAAACATTCTTTTTTACCAGTTATTTTTACACTCCATTGATACGACTGCATCATTTCCAAGAGCTGGTAGTGGCGTAGTCTTTTTTATTGTTGTTATTTTCAGGACTTGTTTCGGATTTTTTTTTCTTGACAGTTATAATAAAATTTATCATTTACTTTTCACTTATTTGTTGACCAAAAGTTTTTTTACTACAGAAGAGTAAATATTAGGTGTTATTGAAAGTTTCTGGGTATATTTTAGAAAAGTAAGTCTGTGTGTTTTCTTAGTTTGCTAATTTGTTTGCAAAGGGCATGTTCTCTTTCACAAAATGAAGTTGGCTCTTTCTTGGAAGTTTCTAGTCGTGATTTTTGAAACCTAATCTTCGTATTTACTTTGGGAAGTTCCACTTCAATTTCGTAGGGAACTATTTGCCAAGCATCAATTATTTCCTAAGGTTTAGGATTCTCTCACAAATTCTGCAGCAGGAATAATTTTGCTTGCGATCTCATATGGAAAAGTTTCCCCTTCTTAGTAATAGTGAGCAATATTGGTAGACTTACTTTCTTGCAAATCTCCTCGAACTGTGTTGGGACGTGAGCTTGTAAGTGCATTCGACATAGAGTAATTGAAGCGAAACGATCATGAATAGTATCTTTGCTGGGAATTTTGTAAATGCTTAGTTTTTAGTTTGACTTGGCTATTTATTCTAGTTTTGGTACGTTTTATGTTTCAATTATTGGACGATGGCCCTTTGAGGTAGTTTTATCCTTGAAAAATTATTTAAATTTATTTCCGCACATCCTTGGTTTAATGTAGCTCTTTGTTTTCCTCGACAACCTTCTTTTACGGATGAAAGTTTTTTTTTTGTAGTAAAAGCATCAGTAATAGTAGCCAGGACCGTCATGTATGGAGGGAGGAGGAGCATCCCCCATTGTTTTTTGTCATTTGGTAAAAAAATCGGTAAAATCGACGCCACTCAAATTTTTTGCTTGGTTCAATAAAGACCACGAAAATACTGACATGTCATCTACAGAAAATTTCGAACTTGGCCGGTAAACGCAGCAGTTTTACCGAGTCCTGCCGTGAGTTTAAAGATGGTGCCACAATTTTCCGCTGGTTATATAACTGACATTAACATAGTGACCTGATATGTACCGAAATCTGAATCTCGGTTGGTAAATGCAGCGGTTTTACCGACTCATACAGGGATTTACTTATTGTAGGCTATTCGAAACGGACATTATGCTTGACAAAACAGTCGGTAAAAATGACCGGCCAGTCGATAAAATATCTTGTTCCCCTCCTCAAACATTTTGGATAGTAATGACCCTGATAGTAGCAGCAATAGCAGTAGCAGTAGTAGTAGTAGTAGTAGTTGTAGTAGTAGTAGAAGTAGTAGCTTTTGTAGTAGTAGTAGCGTACACATATTGCCTTTTGGTCAATTGATAGTCCTCTTTATAGTTCTGTGAAAGCTGCAAAATAATACCCAAGTCATTTCTGAGATACGTCCTTTTGACAACCCGCGTAAACAAGTGTGTTTTGATTTAGTTGAACATCGCTCAACATTCTCTGAAAGTTTCACCTGAATGCCCTCTGACTTTCTGGAGACCAAAGGTCAAACTCGGCCTCCTTTCTCGATAACAAACACTATTCATAAACAATCGGTGAACTGTATAACTGAAAGTCCTTGCTTCAAGGGCTGTGAAGGGGTTGTCATCCCAAATGGCATAGTTATTGGATTTCACAACTATATTGATCAAAATGGTTTAAATAAACATTTTCATTACTTGTCGTTGGGGAAAAAGGTGTGTGGGAGGGGACTAGTTACCCTCCAATTCTTCTTAAATCTTAAAAAGGGCGCTAGAACTTTCAATTCCCAATCCATTTAGCAACTTCCAATGTTTCTAGGACAGCTCCTTCCATACGGAGCGTCATCATTTGGTCATTGGTATATCATCAATTGATATACTATTTTTAGATACCTTTAAATTTCTTAGGTACCAAAACTAGGAAGCTGCTGCCACGATTTTAGATTGAAAAAAGGCCGATCCCAGTACCAAGAAAGGGGCTTTAGTTTTACCGTCAATTTTTCCAATAAATTTACCGGATAAATTGCTTTAAAACCTGTTTATAAAAAAAAACCCAGCAGCAATAGTTTTACAGCTACATGCTGTATCTGGAGGGCGTGCCTTTTATTGACATTTTGATTTAAAAAAAAATGATGAACAGAAAATTTATTTCCCCTATATTTTGAAAAATACACCCTCTCCCCAAAAATGTTCGTGAATTGACACTATTGGCTGCATAAACAAAATCGTTATTTATTAGAAAAAAAGTTTGCGGACCAGAATTAGGTGAAACACAGAAGTCAACCTACCTTTCATCTAAATTAATTACTATTTTATTATCAGGTGATGCTAAGAATTTATAATTAACTCCTATAAGATCCAATATAAATAAAACCAAAAATGTCCTTACCAGAAGGACTTTATAACATTCCATGACCTTTATGGAACTCACATCAGACTGACTGAGCTATATCGCTTTTGTTGGCTAATTTTTATTTTTAAAAAGTCTCAAATTGCAATTCTTAGAATTAAAACAATGAGCCAAAGATGAATTAGTTTTCTACAGTTTTTGGTAAACATGTGTTTTAATTTAATTGGTTTACGTGTGTGAACCGCCCTCGTAACCCAATTACATCATTCCCTAAGCATGTCTAAAAAAGAGAAGCCAAATAGCACCGTTTTTCTAAAACCTGATTGGTTCTTCCATGTTTCTGTGTGAAACTTTAAGCCAGTAAAAATGGCGAAACGTTCAATTCCACCTTATCGGTTCTTTCGGGTGTAATTTTAAGCAAGCAAAAAGAAAGAAAACTGTTTGAACAACAAGAATTTTCTTTGCAACTAATCCATCTGATTTTTTTTTGTGGTTAAAGCCAATAGTTTTGGTTGAAACATAAATTTTCTACTTCTCTTTGTTGTTTTTCTTGACGGCATCTTTGAAGATTCTAGGTTTCAATTACGCATAAATTCCCTCGCTCATTCTTTTTTCGAATGTATCACAGATACAATTCTATAAAACAATCCAAAACGCTTTCATCTATTTACAATTGATTTTAGTAGTCAAGCGCGTAGAAAATCGAATCTTTCTTTGAATATTCTTTTCTCAGATTCAGAGAAAAATAAAGTCCGAACTGTATTACTTTCCGGTTAGAAAACTTAAGTAGCCTGATGCTCCGTGACTTGATTTTGATGAAATATACAAAACGAAAACTTTTGCTAAGTGTAACCTAGATTCTCATCACAAAGGAAATTGATAGAAAAAGTTTGTAGCGACTTTTCGATTAACCTATCTTATTAGAAAACGCAAAAGTTTATTTAACATTTCCCTAACTTCTGCATGGATTTTTAAATTTTTTTTAATTGCTGTTGAATAAATCTAAATACTTGTTATCTGTCTGACTGCAAAACTAAGCAAATAGAGACTTTAGGAGGGAATTTTATTTATTTATTTATTTTTTTTTTGATAACCTGAAAACTCTTGGCAAAAGCCAAATGTCTATAAAGCATAGAAGAAATATTTGGAAATTTAACAAAACAATTACAATAAAAAAAAGGTAAAATGACGATTTAAAAAATTGTTAGACCACATGTTTTGTGTATATATTTTTGTATATATATATATATATATATATATATATATATATATATATATATATATATATATATATATATATATATATATATATATATATATATATATATATATATATATATATATATATATATATATATATATATATATATATATATATATATATATATATATATATATATATATATATATATATATATATATATATATATATATATATATATATATATATATATATATATATGATGACTAGTAACCCACTAGGCCTGGACAAAAAAAGAAGAAGAAAAAACACCATTTTAACGGTTTATATATATATATATATATATATATATATATATATATATATATATATATATATATATATATATATATATATATATATATATATATATATATATATATACATAAAGTTTTTCTTATATAAAGTGCTCTTTTATTAGCATTTGACATTTTTCTGGGTGTCGGCCTGTTTTTGTAAGAACATAGAAGGCTTTTAGATTTATGTTGAACTGCCTTAAAATAGTCATGATAACTTATAGTATCTATTGAACCAGGTGTAGGACCTAGTTTATGAATAGTAGACAGATTTACTCCTTTCTGGGAACGTGCCCATGTACAAGTTAAAGGGAATGGGGGAAAATCCTGGTTTCTAATGCATAGAAAAATCTAAGCAGTCCAAATTACCGGTGAGTGATCCATGAAAATAAGACAGCATGAATCGAAGTTCTCACAAGACTTCCCCTAGGCAAAGATAGGCATGAGTTAACCTAATGAGAAATGTCTGTCTCTAGAGATTATTGAGAAGATCAAATGACACTCAAAAGAGAATAAAGGAAGTGAGTTGGCCTTCAAAAAAAGAACCAAGTCTTAGAATTCTGTTTATTTGAAAAGTCATTTCACCTAATGACATTTCTTTCTCTTTTTCGTCTGCTATTTTAAGCAACTATCCTTTAGAACTAAAGATTTTGATGAGACTGTTTAATTTTGTCAGCAATATTCCAAGGTTGAAATGCTTAGGGAGGGAATGCTATTTATGCCACAGGGCGCAACTGCTGTGGACACATCATGGACCACTAGGTAGGATGTCAGGAGGGTTTTCTAGGTGATAGAAAAGTGGGGAGGAGTTCTTGCTAAAACGAATATTTGAAGCAATTTTTGGACACTTGTTTTTCCTGGTGATCTATTTTCCTAAACTTTCGGGTGAGAAGAATCCCCTCTTTGTTCAAGTATGGAAGGTCTTGAGCAGTAAAAACCGTTTTGATTTCTACGGTGACACACAGGTGAGCTAATATATTTATCTCGAGTTTATTGCTTATGTCGGATATAGAGTTCTACTTTGAATTGATTATGTTAAAGATTTTATGAATAATAAATTTTTTATCAATGAAAATTTATCGGTATGCCTGCAATTTTTCTGGTGCATCAGAGTATCTGGAGAATCGAACAGTTCAGAAGTTGTGAGAAATTCCGAGAAAAAACCTGCGAAAATTTGCCGGATTTTCGAAAAAAGGGGGAAATACCCCCTAAAAGCTATAGAACCTTGATGAAAATCACACCATCACATTCAGCGTACCAGAGAACCCTACTATAGAAGTTTCAAGCTCCTATCTGCAAAAATGTGGTATTTTGTATTTATTTGCCAGAAGAAAGATCACGGATCCGTGTTTATTTGTTTTTTGTTTTTTTGCTTTTTTTCCCAGGGGTGATCGTTCAAACGGAAATTAAGAGTTCTAGTGCCCTTTTAACTGAAGGGTAACTAGGCCCCCTCCCACACTCATTTTTTCCCCAAAGTCACCCGATTAAAATTTGGAGATAGCCATTTTGTTCAGCATGGTCGAAAATTTAATATTCATGTCTTTTAGTATGGCTTAATCCCCCAAAGTCCCCGGGGGGAGGGCTGAAAGTTATAGACTTTACACAATGTTTACACATAGTATTGGTTATTGGAAAGTATACAGACGCTTTCAGGGGGGATTTTTTCTGGTAGTAAGGGAGGGGGGTAAATGGGTATGGGGTTATGTGGGAGGATCTTTCCATGGAGGAAGTCTTCACGGGGGACGGGACATTGCTATGAAGGGGCGCCGGATTTCCCAGCATTATTTAAAGAAACGATCAGAAATTAAATAGAAAAAAACAAGATTTTCAATTGAAAGTAAGGAGCAACATCAAAACTTAAAATAAAAGAATTTATTACGTATATGATTGGGTTCGCCCCCTAGTCAATACATCGCTCTTTAAGCCAAAGATTTTTTAGTACTTTCATAAGAGCTATTTCTTCTAACGGCCTTTATGATTAAGGGGTCATTTTTAAAAAAATAGAACAAAATTCAAACTTTAGCGTAAAGAGCGAGGTGTTGGCTAGGGGGCGCACCCTCTAATATACGTATTAAAAAGAATATAGAAATTTGTTACGTAAGTTAATTCGTAAGTTACGTAAATTTATTACTAATAAAAACGTTCGTAAATAAAATTAAACAACTTTCGAGAAAGCCATTTAACCAAATAAAAGCAAAATTAATATGCAAATTTTGTTTTAATTATTCATATACTTTGAGCCAAAATCAAAACCTACATTAATTCAAAAACGTTTAAAAATTTAATAAAAAAACAAGTTCTCTTAACTGAAAGTAAGGAGCGACATTAAGACTTATAACGAACAGAAATTATTCCGTATATGATAGGGGCTGTCCTCTCCTCAACGCCTCGCTCTGTACGCTAAAGTTTGACTCTGTCTCACAACTTTATTTTTTAAAACAATAAAAAACTTTAGCGTAAAGAGCGAGGCGTTGAGGAGGGGACAGCCCCTTTCATATACGAAATAATTTCTGTTCGTTTTAAGTTTTAATGCCGCTCCTTACTTTCAGTTTAAAAAAACTTGCTTATTTTATTTAATCAAACAGTTCATGGTAACGAACTGTCAGTAAGGAGCGACCCGGCTCAATAGTAACCGAAACTCTAAAAAACAGAATTTTGATACAAATAGATACATTAAAAGAATCAGATTTTAATTTTGATTTAAAATATATAAGTTTCATCAAGTTTAGTTTTACCCATCAAAAGTTACGCGCCTGAGAAAATTTGGCTGATTTTAGAAAAAAAGGGGGAAAGACCCCCTAAAAGCTATAGAACCTTAATGAAAATCACACCATTATATTCAGCGTATCAGAGACCCCTATTGTAGATGTTTCAAGCTCCTATCTACAAAAATGAGGAATTTTCCATTTTTTGCCAGAAGAAAGATCACGGATGCGTGTTTATTTATTTTTTTTTTCCAGGGGTGATCGTATCGACCCATTGGTCCTAGAATATCATGGGAGGACTCATTGGTACAGGAATTAAAAGTTCTAGTGCCCTTTTTAAGTGACAAAGACATGGAGGGCAACTAGGCCCCCTCCCACGCTCATTTTTTTCTCAAAGTCACCTGATCAAAATTTTGAGATAGCCATTTTGTTCAGCATGGTTGAAAATATGATAGGTATGTCATTTAGGATGACTTAATCTCCCGAAGTCCCCGGGGGGAGGGCTGAAAGTTATGAACTTTACCCAATGTTAACATATAGTATTGGTTATTAGGAAGTATAGAAACATTTTCAGGGGGGAATTTTTTCTGGTAGTAGGGGGGTGGGTGGGTCAGGGGTTATTTGGGAAGATCTTTCCATGAAGGAAGTTTTCGTGGGGGAAGGGACATTGCTATGAAGGAGGCGCCGGATTTCCCAGCATTGTTTAAAAAAAAGATCAGAAATTAAATTAAAAAAAAACAGGTTTTTTCAACTTAAAATATGAAGCAACATTAGAACTTAAAACGAACAGAAATTCTAATATTTCTAATTAAACGGCCTTTTCCATTTTTAAGAACCAGAGAACCCTACTGTAGATGTTTCAAGCTCCTATCTACAAAAATGTGGAATTTTCCATTTTTTGCCATAAGAATGATCACGCATGCGTGTTTATTTGTTATTTGTTTTTTTTTTTTTTTCTTTTCCCCAGGGGTGATCGTATCGACCCAGTTGTCCTAGAATATCATAGGAGGGCTCATTGGAACGGAAATTAAAAGTTCTAGTGCCCTTTTTAAGTGACCAAAAAAATGGAGAGCAACTAGGCCCCCCCCACGCTCATTTTTTTCTCAAAGTCACCCAATTAAAATTTTGAGATAGCTATTTTCTTCAGCATAGGTGAAAATCTAATAAATATTTCTTTTAGGATGACTTAATCCCCCACAGTTGCCAGCGGAAGGGCTGCAAGTTATGAACTTTGCCCATTGCTTACATATTGTATGGGTTATTAGGAAGTATACAGACATTTTCAGGAAGGATTTTTTCTGGTGGGGAGGGGGGGGGGCTAGAGGAGGAGGTTACTCGGGAGAATCTTTCCGTGTAGGATGTTTCTTTGGGGTAAGGGACATTTCTATGAAGGGGGCGCCGGATTCCCAAGCATTAATTAAAAAACGATCAGAAATTAAATTAAAAAAAACATGTTTTTTCAATTGAAAATAAGAGGCAACATTAGAACTTAAAACGAACAAAAATTCTAATATTTATTAAATAAAAAAAACAAGTTTTTTAAACTGAAAGTAAGGAGCGACATTAAAACTTAAAACGAACAGAAATTATTCCGTATATGAAAGGGGCTGTCCCCTTTTCCACGCCTCGCTCTTTACGCTAAAGTTTTGTACCGTTTTAAAAAATAGAATTGTGAGAAAGAATCTAACTTTAGCGTAAAGAGGAAAGCGTTGAGGAGGGGATACCCACTTTCATATACGGACTAATTTCGGTTCGTTTTAAGTTTTAATGTCGCTCCTTACTTTCAGTTTAAAAAACTTGTTTTTTATATTTAATTTCTGATTGTTTTTTAGTTAATGTAGCTTTTATTTTGGCTCGCCGTCATTGAATAAGTAAAAAAAATTTGCGGAAAATTTTTACTTTCCTTTTGCTAAATGGCTGTCTCTAAATTCGGTTCTGACGTAATTTACAAATTAACTTACGTAACGAACTTCTATATTCGTATATTTTTCTTCTGGCAAAAAATACAAAGTTGCAAATTTTTGCAGATATGAGCTTGAAACCTATGTTATAGGGTTTTCTGATACAGTGAATCTGACGGTGTGATTTTCATTAAAAATTTTTCACTTTTAGGGGATGTTTCCCCCCTCTTTAAAATATCAGGTGAGTTCTCTGAGGCTCGTAGCCTTTGATGAGTAATACTAAACTTAATAAAATTCATATATTTAGAATCAGCATTATGAGCCCATTCTCTTGATACATTTATTGACATCAAAGTTCCGTTTTTAAAAGTTTCGCTTACTATTGAGCCGTATCGCTTGTTTTTTTTTGTATTGTTTTTTTTTATTACGTATATGTTATTACGGTTGTCCCCTTAGTCAATACCACGCTCTTTACGTTAAAAGTTAAAAAAATTTTAATTCACAAACCCCTGAATCACAAAGGCCGTTTAATTTGAATAGATAGCTCTTTTGAAAGCACTAAAAAAACTGTAGCGTAAAGAGCGAAGTATAAACTTGGGGGAGAACCCCCTCATATACCTAATAATTTCTGTTCATTTTAAGTTCTAATGTTGCTTCTTACTTTCAGTTGAAAGTACTTGTTTTTTTTTAATTTAATTTCTGATCTTTTTTTAAATAATGCTTGGAAATTCGGCGCCCCCTTCATAGAAATGTCCCTTACCCCAAAGAAACATCCTCCACGGAAAGATTCTCCCGAGTAACTCCTCCTCCAGCCCCCCCCCCCCCACCCGAAAAAAAATTCTTCCTGAAAATGTCTGTATACTTCCCAATAACCAATACAATATGTAAGCAATGGGCAAAGTTCAGAACTTGCAGCCCTTCCCCTGGGAACTGTGGGGGATTAAGTCATCATAAAAGACATATTTATTACATTTTTGACTATGCTGAACACAATTGCTATCTCAAAATTTTAATCTGGGGACTTTGATAAAAATATGAGCGTGGGAGGGGGCCTAGTTGCCCTCCATTTTTTTTTGTCACTTAAAAAGGGCACTAGAACTTTTAATTTCCGTTCCAATGAGCCCTCTTACGATATTCTAGGACCACTGGGTCAATACGATTACCCCTGGGGAAAAAAAACCCAAATAGACACGCACCCGTGATCTTTCTTCTGGCAAAAATGCAAAATTCCACATTTTTGTAGAAAGGAGCTTGAAACCTCTACAGTAGGGTTATCTGATACGCTGAATATGATGGTGTGAATTTCATTAAGGTTCTATAGTTTTTAGGGGGTCGTTCGCCCTTTTTTCGAAAATCAGCGAAATTTTCTCAGGCGCGTAACTTTTGATGGGTAGAATTAAACTTGATGAAACTTATATTTTTGAAATCAGAATTAAAATTTGATTCTTTTGATGTACCTATTGGTACCAAAATTCCGTTTTTTAGAGTTTCGGTTACCATTGAGCCGGGTCGCTCCTTACTTACAGTTCGTTACCACGAACTGTTTGATAATTAAACGGCCTTTGTGATTCAGGGGTTTGTGAATTAAAATTTTTTTAACTTTTAACGTAAAGAGCGTGGTATTGACTAAGGGGAGAACCCCCTCATATACGTAATAGCATATACGTAATAAAAAAAACATTAAAAAAAGCAAGCGATACGGCTCAACAGTAATCGAAACTTTTAAAAACGGAATTTTGATGTCAATAAATGTATCAAAAGAATAGGCTTATAATGCTGATTCTAAATATATAAATTTTATTAAGTTTAGTATTACTCATCAAAGGCTACGAGCCTGAGAAAACTTACCTGATTTTTTAAAGAGGGAGGAAACATCCCCTACAAGTGAAAGAATTTTAATGAAAATCACACCGTCAGATTCAGCGTATCAGAAAACCCTACTACATAGGTTTCAAGCTCATATCTGCAAAAATCTGCAACTTTGTATTTTTTGCCAGAAGAAAAATATACGAATATAGAAGTTCGTTACGTAAGTTAATTTGTAAATTACGTCAGAACCAAATTTAGAGACAGCCATTTAGCAAAAGAAAAGTAAAATTTGTATGCAAATTTTGTTTACTTATTCAATGACGGTGAGCCAAAATAAAAGCTGCATTAACTAATAAACGATCAGAAATTAAATAAAAAAAAAAGATATTACTTGACACTTTGAAGACACTAGGTATCAAAGAATGTTTTTACACAATTCTAGGGGAGAGGATACCGGAGACAAAGTCTGGAAATTTGAATTCTTAACAATCTTTATGAATTACACTCATAATTTATTCTACTAATTAATTCAAATCATCCCAAATAAACCATTTAAATTCCAGAGAATTTGATTTGGGAATTGGACACTGTATCATTTCAGATGGATACCGAATGTTATAAAGGTGTTTAATATTGACGAAGCAGTCGAAAACAATGCAGAAAAAGATTTTTTTGAAAAACGGAAGATGTGAGAAACAATACTAAAAAGATAAAAAAATAAAGTCTCAGGTCTTGAGTGTATGGCGGTCGAAATGTTGAAAGATGGTCGTTGCGAGGATAAAGATAAGATACCAAAGAATATAAGTATAATTTAAAAATTCATTGACAGTTACCAGCTATGTATTTTGTCAGTCTTATGTGGGCTATTTTCTATTGTCTTATGTCAGTGCAAGTTAATACATTGTATTAACAGCTTGGTATTTATAGGTTGTATGTGGGCTACTAAAAATGTTGCCATATGAATACAATACAATGCAAATTAATACAATACACTAACACCGTGGTATTTATAAGTTTTGCTACCTTGCATGCTGAATCTTCACTTCAGTAGTATATTCTTCCTTTTTTGTAAGCTATTCTTTACAAAAGAAAAATTATAGAGAAGAATTAGCTATGCTATAAGTTAAATTTTTGTGACTTGAATACTTTCAACAAAGTGTAAATTTGATTTCGTGCTGGTGGAGGTATTATTGATTTTTTGAGAATAAAAAACAAGACATTCCGTAAAAAACACTTTAACTGAAAATTTATATTTCGTTTGATATTGTTCCTTTGTTGTTGAAAAAAGATATAAGTAAAACATTTATCTTCATGTTCATTTTCCATCATAATTTTTGATTCAATGATAATTTTATCAGTATCTATTTAAACACAAAAAAATGCTTTCAAAAAAGTTACACATAGATGTGATGCAAATTAACTTTTTTGTGAGTTGAATACTTTCACTAAGATTGAGTTTATGTATTTTGTCGATTACATTTGTTCTTGAAAAAAAAAGAAAAATTCTATTAGAACAACTTTTTAATGAATGATTCACCTTCCTTACGATAAATTTTTTCAAATGATCCTTGAGTATTTAGATGAGCATGCATATGTCATTAAAATATGCGTCATCATTGTCGCACTGTATAATATTTCTTCCTTCAATAGTAAATTAGTATTTCTAAAGGTATCCATTATAAGCCAAAACAATTTTATAAGTTGGACATTAACATGATATAATTGAGGTTTCATGATGTCTTGTTATTTGGATGTTGCCATTTTAGATAAATTAAAAAGAAAACAAGTTTTTTTAACTGAAAGTAAGGGACGACGTTAAAACTTAAAACGAACAGAAATTATTCCGTATATGAAAGGGGCTGTCCCCTCCTCAACGCCTCGCTCTTTACGATAAAGTTTTTTATTGTTTAAAAAGAATAAGAGTTTTGAAAAAATCAAAATTTAGCGTAAAGAGCGAGGCGTTGGGGAGGGGACAGCCTCTTTCATATACGGAATAATCTCTGTTCGTTTTAAGTTTTAACGTCGCTCCTTACTTTCACTTAAAAAAAACTTTTTTTAGTTTATTTAATTTTTGGACGTTTATGAATTAATACAAATTTTGATTTTGGTTCACCATATGTGAATAATAAAAACATAATGTGCATGTTAATGTTTCTTTCATTTGGTTAAATGGTTTTCTCTAAAGTTGATTAATTTTATTTACAAACGTTTTATTAGTAATAAATATACGTAACTTACGAATTAACTTACGTAACCATCTTTTATATTCATATATTTTTAATACGTATATTAGGGGACTCGTCCCCTAGTCAATACCTCGCTCTTTAAGCTAAAGTTCGAATTTCGTTCCAATTCTTTAAAAACGACCCCTTAGTCACAAAGGCCGTTATTTAGAATAAATAGCTCTTATGAAAGTACTAAAAAATCTTTTTCTCACCGAGTAAAGAATTGATCAGAAGATGAACACAATCATACACGTAATATTTTTCTGGCCTCTCTAATTTTTGATGTTACTCATTGTTTTCTGTTTGAACACTTGTTTTTTTTATATTTAATTTATGATCTTTTTTTTAAATAATGCTGGGAAATTCAACACCCCCTGCATATCACGGTCCCTTCCCCCATGCCTACTTCCTTCATGGAAAGATCTTCCCAAATAACCCCCGACCCACCCACCCCCATACTACCAGAGAAAATCCCCCTGAAAACGTCCGTATACTTCCAAATAACCAATACCATATGTTAACATTGGGTAAAGTTCATAACTTTCAGCCCCCCCCCCGGGGACTTTGGGGGATTAAGTCATCCTAAAGGACATACTTATCATATTTTGAACCATGCTGAACAAAATGGCTATCTCAAAATTTTTATCAGGTAACTTTGCGAAAAAAATAAGCGTGGGAGGGGGCCTAGTTACCCTCCATTTTTTTGGTAACTTAAAAAGGGCACTATAACTTTTAATTTCCGTTCCAATGAGCCCTCCCGCGATATTATAGGACCACTGGGTCGATACAATCACCCCTGGGAAAAAAAAACAAAATTAAAAAAAAATAAATAAACACGCATCCGTGATCTTACTTCTGGCAAAAAATGCAAAATTCCACATTTTTGTAGATAGGAGCTTCAAACCTCTACAATTGGGTTTTCTGATACGCTGAATGTGATGGTGCAATTTTCATTAAGATTCTATAACTTTTAGGGGTCCCTCGCCCTTTTTTCGAAAATCAGCCAAATTTTCTCAGGCGCGTAACTTTTGATAGGTACTAAACTTGATGAAAGTTATATATTTGAATTCAGCATTGAAATTTGATTCTTTTGATGTATCAATTGGTATCAAAAACCCGTTTTCTAGAGTTTCGGTTACCATTGAGCTGGGTCGCTCCTTACTTACAGTTCGTTACCACGAACTGTTTGATATCTTCTACAATTTAGCATAGGGAATACAGAAATTGTTGTCAGAATTATTGTATGTAAGCAGCTACCCTATCCGTGTATTTTAGGAGTAGACGCGCTTCAAAAATATGACATTTTATGAGACGCAATAAGCAATAGAATTACCATTGCTAAATGTATCAAGGAGGCACACTTGTGCCTCTATAAAGAGGCGACCCACCACAATGTTAAGCGATTTCACGTCCTAGAGGTCGCAGAGAGACGACGGTAATCGCATTTTGTAGCCCAAGCTCAAACTAAGAAACTTGCAAAATTTCATCCTCCTCCGACTTTATCTTCATGGGGTAAACTGGGCCGGAAGTTTGGACCCTCCCACCACAGCCCCCCTTTAACGTTGTCCGATTGGGCTGAAATTTAAAAGTTAAGCTTTCCTAGGGCCCGGGAGCTTATCCTCGAAATTTCATCCCAATCCAATCACTCTGTCCCGGTTTTCAAAAAACCAAATATAGACACTTAAAATTCATTTCTTTTTTTTTTTTTTAGCCACACCTACAGGCCAAAGTTGGCCACGGATCCGGTTGAATGAGGACTCAGTTGAATAAGAATTTGACCTGTTAGGGCCTTTTGATATTTTCAGACCGAAAAAATTATCCCCCGAATTTACATTTACGAAAAACCTCGTTTTCCTATATTAGCTCATGTTAATTTTTCCCACCACAACCCCCCCTTTAACGTTGTCTGATCGGGCTGAAATTTGGAGTATAAGCTTTTCTGTGACCTGGGAGCTTATCCTCGAACTTTCAGCTCAATTTGATCACTCCTTCCCTGTTTTCCAAAAACCACATATCAAGATTTTTGGGACTTTGCTTGCGTCGAAAATAGCTTCAATTTGCTAAACAACAATTAGTATTGTGTTTGTATAGTCCAGCGGCTGATATCCCAGACTTTCAGGCGGAAAACCCGGGTCCGATTCACAATCAGAGCAACTTTTTTATATACTTTGAAAAGAAACTCAGTTTCTTTTTTAAATTATTTGAAAAAAATTACGTTTTCTAAAGAATTAAAGAGGCTGAGTTACTAGGTCGACCCTTAAAACGTACAGGGATTAGGAGGCACAGTTGGGGGGCTGTTAAAGAGGCTGAGTCACAAGTTCGAACCTTAAACGTACAGGGATTAGGAGGCACCCTGTACGACGTGATTTGAGTATTCAGGAATTAAAAGCCTTAACACAAGAATTTTCAAGAGCGGGGGTTTGGGGGCGGCAGCCCCCCAACTTTAACTCCTGACACGATCAGCTAACAGTTAGTCAAGCAATAATAAGTAATAAACTGTACAAAAACGTGCAGAAATTATTTGAAAAAAACTACGTTTTCTAAAGAGTTAAAGAGGCTGAGTTACAAGGTCGAACCTTAAAACGTACAGGGATTAGGAGGCACAGTTGGGGGGCTACCACCCCCCAAACCCCCGCTTTCGCAGCCTTTAAATATAAAAAAAAATTTCTTTAAACTGAAAGTAAGGAGCGACATTAAAACTTAAAACGAACAGAAATTATTCCGTATATGAAAGAGGCTGTGCCCTCCTCAACGCCTCGCTCTTTACGCTAAAGTTTTTATTGTTTAAAAAAAGAGTTGTGAGAAAGTCAAACTTTAGCGTAAAGAGCGAGGCGTTGAGGAGGGCACAGCCTCTTATATATACGGAATAATTTCTGTTCGTTTTAAGTTTTAATGTCGCTCCTTACTTTCAGTTTAAAGAAATTTTTTTTTATATTTAAAGGCTGCGAAAGCGGGGGTTTGGGGGTGGTAGCCCCCAACTGTGCCTCCTAATCCCTGTACGTTTTAAGGTTTGACCTTGTAACTCAGCCTCTTTAACTCTTTAGAAAACGTAGTTTTTTTCAAATAATATCATTATGAGACTGACAAAGATAAAAACCTTTTTTTATGCTACCGAGCTCCGCAAACTGACAGAAACGATGAACTAAGATTTAGACCCGTTATATAAAAAATCCCTAGAGGAAGAAGTGTTGTACATTTCACATGCGATAAACGGATGTCATATAGGTGAACCAAAAATAATAGGTAGAATTAGGGGTATCCTTCATTTTCTTAGCATGTACAAATATTTAAAGCGCCATTCAACGGTATAAAGGGTCTTCGCAACATAAATAACCCCCCACAATGCCACGTGCGGAATTAGGAACGTATGTGGTTCCTACCGGTGTTGATTATCTAATATTCATACATGTTTGGGATTAGAAGGGCCCTTACCTGTTTCAAAAAAAGGAAATTGCTGTGTTATAGTGGCATTTGACCAAATTTCTCTCTTTAGGCTTTTCCAGTCAAAGATGAAAAAGCAAATACTGTTGCAAAACTCTAGTAAATCGCCTATTTTTAAAGAACGGAGTTTTCCCCAAAACCATAGACAATGGGCCCTGTTTTATAGCCAAATTACTACACGAAACAACAAGCTATTTCAAAATAAAAAGATGTGGTACACTTGAGGTTAAGTGGGCATGTGTAACGACAGAGTTGCTCGTAAGCTAATAAAGCTTATGTATATGTTAGGAATCCACACTAAACAAGAACCCAATAATTGGTGGAGTCATTTATCGTATTTGCTATTTGTCACAAATACCCCATATTCAAACACCCTAAAATACACCCGTTTCTTATTAAAGCATTTTAGGGACTCCAAAATTCGTGTGGAGTCAATAGGGAAGGAATAATTTCATTATAATCTTGATCAATTTAAATAGGAGATGTTCATCAGAATGAAAAAAGCGACGGAGCAAGTAACTCAGAATATGGAATTGGTAAAAGCCAAAAAAGAGAAACATTTGATAAAAAAAATACATAGTTGGAGATGTAGTTTATGTTCAGAAATCAAATCTTGAAGGGACGAAAAAGCTAAAGGAAAAATAACACGGATATTTTTTAGCTTAAAACACTCCATAATAGCCCGACTTATTATTTAGGACATACAAAGAAACAGTCAGAAGAAATCGTTCATCATAACAGAATCAAACACAGGGGTGGCTCGAAGCACTCAGGCCGGAGGGGGGGGGGGGTGAAAACCCTCATTTAAATGAATTGTAGATCATATTCTATGACTCGTCATTACCTACAAATTTCATAGACAATAGTGTTTTATCATCTATGCTTATCTACGGGAACAAAGAAGGACAAAAACGGAACACTACATGCGCAAATACACAACTAAGAAAAGCTGAAATCTGGATTCGCCTCTTCTTCAAAATGGACCAACGCTGAACAATCTTGTTTAAGTCTACACCATCGGTGAGGTCTATCTCACTCACCAACAACAGGAGGGAATCCAGCCGAGAATCAAGCATTGTAGTTCTCAGCCAATTCTTCACCAACTTGAGTTTGCTGAATGTTCTTTTGGCAGCTGCACCTGCAACAGGTGCAGTCGCTGCCAATTTGCAGAGACGACTGGCTTGCTTAAGCTGACGGCTCCGGTGATGTCCTTCACCAAGGACTTCTCTGAAGCAAGCAGTGCCTTGGCAAAACTGGAACAAAACTTCAAGCTCTACTTGAAGAGCAGTAGCGTCTGGAGCTCTTTCCTGGTTTGGGAAAAACTTTGTTGCTTGCTCAATATCTGTAACTGAGATACTTTAGTTCAAAGGAGGCTGGAGTAAGGTGGAAAATGGTAGAAAATCGGCAAGGCAAGCTCTGAGATTATCTCCCATCATTGTAGTCAACTTGTCAAGCAAGATTCTGAAATGTTGTCTATAGAACTGATGCATTGAGATATCGGCTTGACTTTGAGCTCGGCTGTCATAACGAGATGGTCCAAGTCTCCGACGATGGTGTCTGATGAAATCAGCCTCTGGGTCCACTTCCATCCTTTTGATAAACTGTGCTGCACTGTCAATTAAACTGTTCATTTCCTCACAAGATATTCTTTCAAAAAGTTTCTTCGTAGCGTCTAGCATCTCAATTGCGTCGATGATGTTCATCTCCTCTTCTTCAAGCTTTTCTGTTGCAATCCTGGCCTTGTACATGATATTTTTCATGAACATGAGGAAGGCGATAAAATGGAAGTTGAGAATCCTTTTCAGGAGGCCGCTGGCTTGTGCTTTCGTCTTCGTATCGGCGTTCTTTATCTGTTTTATTTCGTCAAGGGCTGAGACTATTGCTTCAAACGAAGTAACCACTGATTGTATGGTTTCAGCAATTGCGGTCCACCGGGTCCGTGATAAGTTTCGGATATTAAGGCTGTTTTCAATCGAAGAGAGTTTTTCTTTAAGGGTGGCAAAACGCTTTGTAGATAAAGAGAAGAACACATACATTTCTTCGAGGATATTGAAAATCTCGGCTATCAAGAGAGATGAATTGCAACTATGCTCTATCACGGTGTTTAGTCTGTGGGCCTGGCAGGGTATATAAGGCACACGGCGACTGAGAAGCTCCGATACTTTCTGCTGGGCTCCATTAAACTGACCAGACATTGCACTTGCATAGTCATACGACTGAAAAGCTAGTTTATCCAGCGGAATTCCTCTCCTTGTCAGTGTTCCTATTATACTTTCTGCCATACCCTGACCAGTTTTGTCATTTTGCCTCGCTAACATCTAATAGTCTCTCTCTAGGCATCCCTTCCGAGCTGATGGTGCGGATCAAGACTGCAAGCTTATCAGAATGTGAAGAATCGGGTGTCGTATCCGCCATCACAGAATAAAATTCTGAATCCAGGACTTCGTCAAGGATCTTCTCCCTGATTTCTGCTGAAAGCAATTCAATAAACTCATTCAGGGACGTTTTGTGTAGATAGGTAACTTTGTATGGTCTATACCGAGAATCATTTAACCAAGCTTTAAGAGCAGGCACATATCTCGCTAGAAGTTGAACAAACTGAACAAAGTTGCCGTCTTGTTCTCCCGTTCTTCTAAATGCAATGCCTTGTCTCGCTAGGGTTCTGGCAACGTCCAAAAGAATTGTCACAATTTTTCTGTTTGTCTCTTCATCTTTTGCTTGCTGCAAAAGCTTAGCTCGAGTTCTTTTATCAAGTAGGAAATCAACATGACCATTACTGCTGACGAAGTGACAATAATCCGACAAAGCTGCTTTGTCTGACCCGGAAGTGAAGTGACTAGCCAGTTTTCCTTTCTTTGCTTTTCCTTGGCTCTTCATTTTGTGCCATTGCCGCACACCCTATTCCACCCAAGTGTTTTCGAACTGATCTCGCCCCGTACCACTACGGAAAAGCGAGCAAACGAAGCAGAAGCCAGCATCTTTCTCGATACTGTACTCTAAGACCTGGTAATCTTCATACCAGCCGGGGTGAAAACGACACTGTTTCTTTTTTTATATTGACAGATCAGCTGGGAACATACTCAGCTTTGGTTGATTAGGACCACATGAAATCAGGTATTTCCTTTGGTTTTCGCTAGAGATTGGCTTCCTTATTACAGGATCCTTGTGAACTGCACTTTCGGAGTCGTCACTGTGATTTTCGACAACAACTCCACTAGTTGCCGAAATTTTATGAAGTTCTTCAGTGCAATCGACTGTTAGTTCCTTGCACAGCTCAAACACAGAAGATGATGTACATTGTATTTCCACCAAGATATCTCTCGCATTCAGCGTAAAATGTTCCCGGACAGTCTTAACTATGTCATTGGAACCAACAACTAATGATATAATGTACTCCATCTTGGCGACACATGAAAAGAGTTTCATGTTGTGTCTTTGATCGGAGACCTCTTGCCCTATATCTGACTCCTTCTCATCATTTGTGTTGACCAATGGCATGAAGTTTTCTCCGGTTTCGAATTTATCTCTCGTTTCTGTTGCTAGGTGTTCTGTCAAGGTCGGTGTTCTAATGCCAAGTGTTTCCTTGGTAATTGTAACATGCATTTCCTGAAACAAAATAGTCAGTAAACACAATTTCGCAGGAGACCGCTCCAAAACCGGTTTTGGCCGGATTCTCGATGAACTACTTGTCCGGTAAGAAATGAAGCTGAAAAACGGATTCAGAATGTCTCCTTACCCCTATATCGACCCACTAATCAGCTTCAGGAACAACTTTTACCTTCTTCCAAACCTGATTCCGGGCGAACTCAATGTTCCGGCGTCAAAATAAATTTCAGGTTTGGATTCAGCATGTCTACTTACTCCTATGTCGACCCTCTAATAAGCTTTAGGAACAACTTTACCTTCCGCCAAATTACCGGTTTTGGTTTTACGGGCGAACTGCTTGTCCGGTAAGAAAATGAAGCCAAAAACGGATTCAGAATATCTCCTTACCCCTATGTCGACCCTCTAATCAGCTTCAGGAACATCCTCCAAATTTCCGGTTTTGGCTGGATTCTGGGCGAACCAATTGTCCGGCGTCAAAATAAATTTCAGCTTTTTATTCAGCATCTCTACTTACCCCTAAAGTGACTATCTCATTGGCATTTAAAAAATATTTGTTCGCCCCTTAACTTGAAACCCCCTCCCTCACACCCAAATATAGAGCTAGGGAGCCCATCTACGAACTTGACCTTTACTTTGACCAAAAGGCACCAAGTTTGAATAATATATCTCAACCCCTTCGAGAGTTATAGTGCTAACAGACGGACAGACGGACAAATTGGTATCCGTCACTTACGTTTTGGGATCCCAAAAAAAACGTCCACGGCTAAAATATAATAATATTCTTTCAAAGCGGATTAATTTAAGGCCACGAAATTTTGTAGTGTGTCCTTTCTTCTTTTTGTGCTATATTTTATTGGCTTATTTGTGGGCTATATCAGTTGATCTCTCGTTTGTTTTCATGTTTGTGACATAACTCCTTGATCAGGCTTTTCTGCGATATTTAGTTGATTGATTTTTTTTTATCTGTCTGATTGGTTTTATCAAAGCATCAGACCCGCCTTATCTTACTTACGTCAGACTCCGAGATCTCGAACTTCTTAGGCCATTCTTTTCCACCCTAACGGAACTACACTGATTTTTGCATTCTCCTTGTTTGACTCTTTCCGAGCCAGATTAGGCTTCCGCTTTTTCTGATCCTAAAACGTTAGTGACGGATACCTACCAAGGGATTGAGATATTTTGTTCAAAATTGGTGTGAGAATCCTTTGGGTCAAAGTACAGTTCGTAAATGCCAAAACCGAGAATTTGGTAGAATTAAAGTTTATTTCTAAAGTCGATTAGAGATTCGATATGGGGATAAGGAGAAATGCTAAATTCGTTTTTGAACTTTATTTCTTTGACGGATAAGCAGTTCACCCGGAATCTGGCCAAAACCGGAAATTGGCTATAGGTAAAAGTTTCTTTTGAAGTCGATTAGAGATTCGAGTTCGGAGTAAAAATAAATACTTTATTTTTTTTTCACTGGACAAGGAATTGGTATGGAATCCTGCATTCTGGAAATTTGATAAAAAGCTAAATTTAATTCTGAAGTCGTATAGAGCTTTGATTTGGATTGTGATGCAGAAGTAAATTTTCAGGCGGTTATTAGGGATAAATTTTAACATGTTTACGGAGTCTGGCGATGATTGGAAATCTACAAGACCCGATTGTATGGACAAAGAAGTCTAATGAATATTCTACTTTTTGGGATCCCATCGAAACCTTTGGTCTGCTTGACTAAGAGGAGACAGTTAATCAGAAATACCGGGTTTTCAAGTTTTCCCCAGTAAATACAGAAAGCACTGCTACTACTGCAATCTTTGCTTTAAACGACCTAGGATCACTAATGTACGAGGCCAGCCCAGGACAAGACTGTATATTTTAAGGAAAACAGTGAATATCCTACGAAACTGGTCCTACATCCACTTTTTCGTGCCTATAAGACTGTTCCTAAATATTCGATGCAAAATCTTAAAATTTTGGGATCCCAAACGTAAGTGACGGGATATCTATGACTTTGTACAATTTGTCCGTCTGTAAGCATGATAACTCTCGAAGGGGTAGGCCTATAGATGTTTTGGTCAAACTTGGTGTGAGGATTCTTTGGGTCAAAGTACAGGTCAGTTTCGTAGATGGGCTATGTAGCTCTATATCTAGGGGTGGGGGTTAGTTAAAAATATTTTAAGAGTAAATAACATAGTCGATTTAGAGGTGTAAGGAGACATGCTGAATCCATATCTGAAACTATTTTTCTCGCTGGACAAATAGTTCGCCCGGAAGCCACCCAAAACCGGAAAAATGATTAACAGTAAATGTTGTATCTGCAGTTGATTAGAGGTTCGATGTAGGGGTAAGGACACATACTGAATTCGTTTTCGACCGTTATTTTCTTCCCGAACAAGTATTTAGCCCGGAATGTGTCCGAAACTGGAAATCTGGAAGAAATAAAAATGTGTCTGCAAGTCGATTACAGATTCGGTACAGGGGTAAAGATACATGCTAAATCTGTATCTGAAGTTTTTTTGGGCCGGAAAAGTAGTTCGCTCAGAATCCTGCCAAAACCGGAAATTTGATAAAACGAAAACAAAATCCGAAGTATAAGCGGTAAGGAGACATACTGCATTCGTTTTTAACCAGAAATTTAACGTACTAGAAATAAAAGTTTGTTATGAAGTCGATTATAAATTCAAAATAGATTAACATTGCATACTGAATCCATACTTGCTCATCCGTCACTTTATATTTTTGCCGGACAATTAGTTTGCCTGGAATCCGGCCAAAATTGGTAAAAATATTTTTCTGATCTTAATTAGAGTTTCGATACAGAGGTAATGAAACACGCTGAATCTGTTTTTGAACTTTATTTTCCTGCTGGACAAGTAGTTCGCATGGAATTGCTAAAATCGGGAATTCAGTAAAAGTAAAAGATTTTTCTAAATTCGATTGTCGACTGGAGATGATATTTAGGCGTAAACATAGCTGCTGAATCCATATCTGAACTTGGTCTTCTCAGCGGAAACCCGTTTTGTCGTAATCCGTCAAAAACCCAACTTCGGTATCATTTTTTTTACATTTTCAAGCGGTTGATTAGGGATAAATGCTAAAATGCTTACGGGTCTGGCGAAGACCGGAAATCTACAAACCCGATTGTCTGGACCAAGAAGTTCAATAAATATTCCATTTTTGGGATCCCATCGAAATCTTTGGTCTTGTTTTTACTTCGACAATACGCCTATTTTTTTAATTATTTTTTTAAATCCCACCTCCTCTCCTCTCAGTGACAACAAATTTACTTTAAGCAACAAACCTAATTCTTAACTTTTATGCGTCACCTACACTTTTTCAAATATCAATTAGCAGCCGAACTGGACACACAATAAGGCACCATACACTACCTAAAACTTTTCCATTATAAAAAACTTGCCTTAACCGTAGAAAAGGCTGCCGTTCCCCACAGGAAACTCTTCTTACGGTGGCTATCTCTTACCAACTCATAAAACTTTTCCAAATAGTGACCCGTCATGCCCCCCCCCAAATAAAAACTAAAACAAACTAATAACCATAACAAAACCTAAAGAAAGATTTCTATCATTATAACTTTCTTTAACACAAGAAACCACCAATAACATACACACAAAAACAAAAAAAAAATCGAAGAAAGTTATAATGATAACACTTTTTAAATTTACCTTTTCTTCTTTTCACTTTAAAAACAAATTCGGCTGCTATTTAACGACAATGCACCTTAAGACCAAGGCAAAGTACTAAATTTATGTCTGGGTACGTTTCGCCATGGGGGCGTATGCCAAAAAGAAATTATATTATG
This sequence comes from Artemia sp. Qi Xiang Cuo, assembly GCF_049724085.1. NCBI lineage: Eukaryota > Metazoa > Arthropoda > Branchiopoda > Anostraca > Artemiidae > Artemia > Artemia sp. Qi Xiang Cuo. The sequence continues at coordinate 18,235,264 of NC_142800.1, forward strand.
GGGACATCTCCACGGAAAGTTTCACAGACAAGCCGAGTTTGTAACTATGTTTCACTAGAGTCGTAGCCAAAAACTTACCTCTCGACTTGAATGAGCTATTCCAGCGTCTTCAGAACCACCCCTACCCTGGGAAACAAATTCTGGGTACATGGCTAAATCTTCCTTGTCCTTTTCAAGCGCTGTATCCACCTCAACCTCAGACTCGTTTTGTAATCGAGCTTTTTTCACTGTCCTAGATACACTTGCTTCAAAGGGGGTTTCGTGGGGCTCCTGTCATTTGAATTCTGATTGCTTTTCCATTGTGTTTAGAAATTTCATGCCTTCTTTTCCACTTGTAGTCAAAGTTTGACCCACAGTCCATGCACGTAAACTTGTCTCTCACTTTCGGTTTATTCATGTTATCCAGTCAGACTTCACTTTAATAACTAGCCTACAATAATGTTGACAGGCTAAATCTGAACGGCCTATCTGAGACAGACACAAATTATATGCGAGTAAAAACAGGTTTTGAAACAAAGCGAGTTGCTGCCAGTCCAGTCCCTTTGGGAATAATTTCACCAGAGACCTAACGGGGTTATGAAACCTGGTTTAATTTAAACGATCTTGTCTTTGAGTGAAAGTCTTTCCAGGAGGAAGAAAAACGACTCGGACTGTCACTGACTGAGATGAGCACCCGGGACCTGGATGAGGCTAAAATAAACGACTGATACAACTTAGCAAGAGGCAGGGGGTGTATCACCCCCCCCCCCTTCGAGCCATCCCTGATCAAACAATGTTATTTTCCTAAGCCATGGAAATCAAAACCCCTTCTTAAGGAGGATTTAAGTAACGACACTATTGCGGCACCTATATTTGTTAAGCGACCTTGTCAATTGTTAGACTTTTTGAATGATCATGGAAAACAGGAGAAGTTAAAAGTTTATTTGGTGTGCTTTTGGCTGGATTCTTTTCGCCAGTAGGACGAGAAAAACAACACTTTTGATACACCCGATACAAGAGGTGACCAATCAGGCGTGGAGCATGAAGTGCTGAAACAGCACTTCTCTCCCGAAAGAAAAAGTTTACTCGTTCCTCCTGTGGTAAGTCCGTCGGATATAACACAGGCAGTGAGTCCAATACCCTTCCTTCCTAGCAAGACCCTTATGAAAACACAGGATACCCCAAAAATAGATATATCCCAAGAAAGGAAAATCTTTATTTGTCCGGATTGGGGAAGAACCGGGATACTTGAATGCCAAGAGTACAGAAACCAAGGCTGCCTAAAAACTCAAGATGAAAATTTTAGCTAATCAGAATAATAGAAAGAAGGGGTAAAACCGTTTTTTCAACCTAAATCCGAAAATTTTTTGTGGAAATCAAGCATTTGGTATAATGTTCATGCTTATTTTTTCTCATTTTTAAACGCTTCTGGCAAAACCCTGAATGGTCCTTGAGCAGCCTTGAATCAAAAGCAGTGGGACTTTTTATACTTCTGAAGTGGGGTGAAGGGGGCACTCTGTCAACACTAGAAATTTGATTATTTTTACCTGAAGAATGCATAATAACTTTTGATTAAGAATGCCTCTAATTCGATTTCTGCGTCATGTTTCTTATAAATGATTCTATAGCTCCTAAATACCGAATTTGGTTTAAATGTTTTCTTATCGGATTTTGTTCAGGGATATTGAACTGATTGTCTGGGGTTTTTTCAATAATCCTGTAAGAATTAGGAGACTAAAGGGAAAGAGACTCAAAATGTAATTATTTTCAAAGTTATTTTTAAAAAATTATTTTGAGCGTTGCGCTGGGGTCGAGAATCCTTCCAAATTAGAAAGAAAGTTTTTTTTGGAAATATTGAAGCTACATGTTGTAGATCTTTAATATTGTTTTTAGGATCCATGAAAAACTTGATTGCCAAAGTTGTTTTAACTCAAGCACCCTTTAAAAAATAAGAACCAATGGTGTGTTGTCTTAGGATGTTCACATCGTAAATAAAACAAAACTTTAAATGATTGCTGAACAACTACGAGTCAAAAAAAGTGGAATATAGTGTATTACGGTAATTACCTGGCTTACAAAAAAAACAAAAAAAAAAAAAAAAAAAAAAAAAAAAACTGTCTTCCTTCTTTAGTAACTGAAATAAATGAGCACTTGAACAAGGTCTAGACCCTACTCATCCATCCAGTTCCCCAGGACAAAACAGTATATCCAATCCGACAATCCGAAAATCAAGTCCAAAATAGAGCAAAATCAGCATCAATAAGCATACGTCAATGTTCCAAAACCAATCTATAGCACCTTAAATCTACAAAAACATTATATTCCTAAGGTGATCACCACATATCGGGGCTCATCAGATGAAAAATCATTGCCTAAATGGGTTTCGGTGCTTAAATTTCATTACCCAGGCAAAATGAGCGCGCCATGCCATAATCTGGCATACCCCTATGTAGTGACACCTATGGAATAAACATAAAAAAAATCCAAAATATCCAAAAAATTAAAATATATACCCCAGAATTTTTTTTTTTTCAAACATCCTTAACCAACCTTCAAATAACACTGAGAGCCGAACCTTCAACCGATTTAAATACAAATAAATAAATAACACTAGTCCTCCACCCGGAACAATTTCACTTTCACTCAAATTCTAAGAATTAAATTCCGAATATTACACCTTAATCTTTACCACAAGTGTTGCAATCCAACCCTCAACTACCGGGAAGATAAACCAAATTCCTTCAATAAGTTACCGTAAAATATCATTCAAGATATACCTATTTATACCTATTTTATACCCATTATATACCTCACAAAAATATACCTATTTTTGTGAGGTATGGGAGAGGAAGTAGGAGGATTTGGTTCCTAGGACTCAGATTTACAAAATTGCATCACTAAGTCCAATCATCATAAAGATAATAGAATCCTTCGGTGCTTCTTTTCAAATACATAATCCAAGCCTATGTTTACATTATTTTCTTACCGTTTAGTCTTAACCGTCAAATTCTTCCATGCTCATCAACGTAGATCCCCATCAGCCGGGGATGACATTCTTGCTGCTTTTGCTGATAACGCTACCCTTGGTACTACTATCAGACCGAGCCTGAGATGGATTAAGTTGACCGATTTAATAGAGAGAGTTATTTTGTGGTTGATGCTGATTCCCTGGCATTAAATGTTTCTAATTCAAACTTCTTGATTTTCTTGCGAATTTCTCAGGCTTACCCCAACTGTTGAAAACTTATGTTTCAAGAGGCTTTTCTCAGTAGACATAGTGATCGTCTTAATCTTTTCCTGGGTATTCTTCTTGATGATAACTATTAGGCATCATATTAGTCATATTAAAATGAAGATAGCGAGGAATCTTGGAACTCTTAGAAAGCTCAAACACGTTTTCCTTAGTCGAATCTAAATATTTTGTTTCAAGGTTCAATTCAGTCTTGTGTCTGTTATTACCCACTATATGAATGTCAACACTTTTTGTTCAATCTCGCAATCTTCTAGGACCTTTGGTTCGATACTATCAACCCTAGGAAAAAAAGGAAAAAACAACAAACAAAGAAATAAGCACGCATCCGTGATATTTTTTCTGGCCAAAAAAATAAGCAAAACTCTGCATTTTGCAGAGAGCAGTTTGAAAGCTTTGTAACAGGGTTCTCTTATATGCTGAATCTAGCTTTGGGACTTTTATTAAGACCACTTGACAATAAAAAGTAAATTCTTTTAATGTATTAATTGTTATCAAAATTCCTTTTTTTATAGCTTCGGTTACTATTGGGCCGAATCGATCCTTACTTTACATACTCTGTATACTTACTTTATGTTTCGATAACAATAAACACACCAGAAGAATTGGCTTTTTATTCATGAAGTTTAATATTACAAATCAAAAACTAAAAGCCTGAGAAGATTTGTCGGAATTTTAAAAGGGGGGGGGGTCAAAAATTGTATGAATTTTAATGAAAATCATACCGTGGATTTAGCGTATCAGAGAACCCTACTGTAGAGGTTTCAAGTTGTTATTTGCAAAAATGCGGAATTTTATATTTTTTTTTGCCAGATGAAAGATCATGGTTGCGTATTTATTTGTTGTTGTTTTTATCCTAATAATGATCGTGTCAAACCAATTTTCCTAAAAGATCAGGAGAGGGGTCATTTGAGTGCAAATGAAAGGTTCTAGTGCCTATTTTAGGGGTAACAATGCTGAACGGGTACTAGCCCCCTCCCCTCTCACATCTGGTTTTCCCCAAAGTGAAACCGAGCAAAATTAAGAGAGTCATTGTTCAGTGTAGTAGAAAGGTTGAACGACTGTGACTCTGGGGATGACATGGCCCTATATAGCTCCAGGGGAAAGGGCTGTAAGCTATGAAAATTGCCTATTCTTCCCAAAATGGCCTAGTATTTCCTAATTGGGAAGTATACAGACATTTTTTCAGGTATGGGGAATTTTCCACAGGGAGGATTATCTACAAGGGGAATTTTCGCGGGAGGAATTTTCAAGGAGGAATTTCACACAGGGCAATTCCTATACGAAGTTCTTTTTATTTTTATTACTTTCTCTTTGGCGACTCAATTTTTCATGCAGATATGTTTTGGGAAAGTGTCTGGAGGAAAGTTTCAAAAAGGGTTGGAATTATCTAAGGGATTTTTTCATGGTGGGGTGGGGAATTTTCCATGTAAGAAATTCACCTTGGGTTAGTGTTCCACAGGAGAAATTTTCCGCAAAGGAATTTTCCACGGAAGAACCTTTTCATGGGGAGGATTCCCAGGGAAAAATTTTCTCGGAGGGGGATTTCTTGCACGATTTCAAACACGATCAGAAATTAAATATAAAATGAGTCTTTTTGCAAATGAAATAGGCAAAGGAGAATTTTTCTCGTGGAATTGTCCGCAAGAAATTTTCCCCTGGAAGACTTACGTACGCATAGAATTGTCCAGGGGGAACTTTCCAGGGAAGGGGATTTGAAGCAGGAGGAAATTACCTTCGAGGAATTTTTCTTTTGGAGAATTTTGCATGGATTGTTGAGGCAAATTTCCCGTCATTGCTTGAAAAACGATCAGAAATCACATTAACAAAACTAGTTTTGCCAACTGAAAGTAAGGAGCAACCTTAAAACTTAACATGAACAGGAGTTATTTGGTATGTGACGGGGATGCTACTTCCTCAATGCCTCGCTCTTTACGCTAAGGCATCAATTTTTGTCGAAATTCTTTAAGAACGACTCCTAAAACACAAGGACCGTTTAATTAGAATAAGAAGCTTTTTTAAAGTACTGAAAAACATTTGTAGCGATGACGATTTTTTGTGTCTGCTATAAAGAAATGTGGCTATAAAAGAAAAGGACTGGGCTTAATTGGCAATTAATATTGACCGCGTCAGAGGCAATATTATGCCCAAAGGTCGTGAACTTACACCTTATAATTTCTCCGATAGCGCCGCTTATAGCGCTGAATATTTTGCCAACAAGCCTCGCGCCACAGCAATGGGGAGTGAAGTAACTTTATGACCACGCCGCCCTAAATTATTGACAGAAATTAAAATGTGTAGAAACATAGATGTGACCTCTTTTCCTTGAGCTGTCTCGAGATCAGAGTCCCTGGTACTGTCCTTGCATATTTGTAAAAGAATTACATATTATTCTACTAGATGTAAACACATACAGTGAAACATACACGGTTAAAAAAACAATAGATATATTGGGACATACATATTTCGTCACACAGAAGCGAGTCACTTCCAGCAACAACAATAGTGACCGAGATACAACAGTCAAAGAACTGCAAGGATCGCACGCCGAAATAATTCTATCTAAGTGGTCCTGATTCTGATTTACGAATATCTTCAAAAAGCACTTTTACCCCACTGTCAAATGTAGTTTTTTTCCCTGCGCTGTGAGAACTGGCTCACAATTGGCTCGAGTGGCCCAAGGATGCGAACCCTTCGTCCAATAGATGGTTTTAAATATTTCTGAGGATTCAAACGTTCGCACGGTTCTTATCATTTAAATTTCCTTAGGAATATTGTGCGTAGCACCTTTTTTATTGCCTATTCTCTTAGCGAAATCCAAAGCTTGGATAGCGCCGTTCTTTGTCTGAGGCTAACTGCAGTTTTTTTCCTCTTTGCTGATTAAGGACTTTTCATTTTTGAAACTAGTTTTATCTTAATTATATGAAGTCGCGAATATATTTAGAAAGAAGGAACTTAATTTTGGTATTTTAAATACATCACATTTTACTCATGGTACATAATACCCTTCCCATCAATTAATGACATCCCGTCATTAGTACTTACTTGCCTTTGGGCTTTTAAAATGTTCGCAATTTATTAACTATTTTTTCTTCATAATTATTTTATATTTATGTTATGGCTTAATCAGGATTGTTAAAAATTTTCTCTATTACTTTTCTTATTTTATTCTACGTCCCTATCTAAAATTCATCTACCGGACTAAGATTATTCATGGTTCTAGGCTAGCTACTGTACTAAAGATTTTTTTCTTCTACATCTAACACTGATTACTTTTACATTTCCAACAAGGTTGGGTCTATTCTAACTTCACATTTTTTTGAATTCACTTTTTACAAGTTTTTTTTTTGATTTTGCTGTTTATATAGCACACTACTTTCTATCTATGCTACATTAAATGAATAGCTCGACAACGCTACACATAACTCTATCCGGACATCTAACATTACATATAAAGACGCTTTACCACACACAATATTGGGTTTACCATGTTCACTGATAACATTAAAACACTTTCACTGGGAATGTTTGCTACGCAACGTTAATGATAGGATAATGGAATTTTTGAGTTATCAAAGTTATTAAGAAGTAACATATGTAAATTCGCATCTATTTCATCACTATTCGAGTCTTTAGTGTACTCAATCCTTCTGTTGTAAATTATTGTTCTTCACTCTTTTCGTTTTGCCAAAATTTTTAAAGCACTTACGTTATGGTTTCTTCATGGAACAGTAGGAGCCTGATTGTGTTCACACGATAAGCTTTCTCTAATTGTCAACTGGGAAATGATGCTTCCCAGTACAGGTGTTGGCATATGCTATCAGGGTTCATTCTCACCTGCTTTTTGATATTTCATAGGATGCCTTATCATTAAGGGGTCGAACACTGGGAGTGCGTTTATTTTCTTCTCAGCATATCATTTTTGGGACATTTTGAGGCATATAGAGAATGTATTCTCGCACAAAATTGTTCATTTGCGCCTCTTATAAAATTGTTAGCTCATGGCTTGCCTCTATTAGCCTTTGCGGTAATTCCTAGGTTAATCATGGGGGAATTGAAGTTTGGGTTTGGAACAGGTCGACATCAAACTATAGTGACTCCTTCAACATATTGTCTTTAACTTTTGGGAGGGGTATATTGTCACTGAGGGGTTGGTCACTGGGGTTAATTTTGGTTTCCAGGTCCATTGTTCAGAAATTATCTCGTAACATTTATGGGATAACAGAGATATTAATTTTCCACACAGATGGGATAAGATGGATTCCGAGAGATGGTCGAAAGGGATTTGACGCGTAAGTCTGTGACACATAAATAGTTTTTGGGGTCATCAAATATCATGACTATACGGTCATATGGTATATGAATCCATAATGATTATCAAAGGCGATATTTATGTACTTATATCTTGTACTGGTCGATGGGGTTCTCAGAATTTATGTGATTGTATAGTTCGATAAAGCACTGGATACAGAGATACAAATATAATATTACCTGGTACATAATGTGGTTCGTGGTTGAAGAAACAATGATCAAAAGTAACTGTTTTTTTCGTAGACAATTCTGGGATGAATATCGCCTGGTGTGTATGGTGAGTAGTCTGCATTTGTTAAAGTATTGTAAAAATCGATGCTACTAGGTTGAATCTGCACTGGACAACTCATTGTAATGATCGATATCCAATATGTCAATCCGCTTCCTGTAATAAAAATAAATAGGCAGAATCACACGTTCTTTAAAGTAAATACTCATAGTACAAATAAGTCACATATTGATTGGGTACATGAATTTTACGCTACGAGACAGAGTTAAATAAATACACTAATATTAGTAAACAAAACGAAATTTTTATTGTGTTGGTTATAATAAAACAACATAATTCCCATTGGGAAATTTAATACATAGAAGTTTCTTCTAAGTTGTTATAGCCTAACGACGTTATAAACTATTAATTCTTTAAATTTAAGTGTGGCCTCTTATCATATTTTCTAATATACACTACTAAATACACTTTATTTTAAATTCTTTCAACACTTAGTTAATTGTACATTAGATTTAAAATAATCATTTAAACCGAGTTTATGCTACATGGTTAATTTTTTAGGTCTAATTTTACAATATATTTCATGCCTGCATTATGCACGCACGTCCTTGCTGTTTAAGAAACGCATGTTGCAGCGTCACAACCACACGGATTTACGTAAACGATACTACAATGAGGGAACAAGACATAGCAAGGACGAGTGGAGACCTCTATACCCACTCGTTTTCTAATGTCTTCCCTTTTTCTTGGCTTAAACGTTCTCAGGGGGTTCCGGGTTTAACCTCTGCATTTCAGCCGTTTCCCCGTGTTCTTCTCTTGGTTTTTGCCTTCTTAGTCTCAGGATTTTTCCGTAATTACAAGTCAATAGGGTTCTTATGGTCAGGGAAGTCGCGAATACGAAACATACGGCCAGTAGTATATTCCACCAGAAATTGGTCGATTATTTGAGTTCATTTGTGTTTCTTTTTAGTCTCGTTACTTGTTGGAACTTGGTCTAGGAGGGTTTGGGGTCCAATTTCATAAGGGTCTTCCATGCGTTATGACTGACTCGGAATGATTTATCATGCTTGGATATTACTTGATCTCTTACAATGTCTTTGACAACTCCATGAAAAACCAGGATTATGAAGACATATCTAAGCCTCATCTAATTGTTTGTTTCTTGAATTAACTTATCATTAGTTTTACCCATTTTTTGCAAAATTCATTTGTTTACTGCTTTTATTATTATATTTTTTTTTCAAAGGCACTTTAATTTTTACTTAGGTAATTTCTTATTATGTAATAACTTTATGGTATTGGCCAAAGAAAACTGATTTGTAGGCGTAAAACCTAATAAATATTTTATGATTAGATAGGTTAGGAAAGTAAAGTTAGGACTCCCGAACTTTTTTCTGGTCGTGATATACCTCTATGACTGGTTGAGATATAACTTTAAAGAGTAGCTAGTAATCGCTATACAATTTAATTTTACATCATATTTCTCGAGTAAGAAACACATGAGTAAGAAAGCGTGCAGCATATAATTACACTGGTATCCTATTTTATGTGTAGGCTTAAAATAATTATAATCTGCACTAAGACAAAATATTTCATATAATTAGACGCTTCTGTACTGGTAATTTCTTGTTTTGGATAATATCAATCTTAGTTGGGACGTGGGTCGATTTTTCAAAGAAAATACGAGGGCGAGTACGCCCAAAACAAATTAAAAGCTGCATGGGCCTTGAGTTCCTCCCCAGGCTTCCCACAAGACATGGCCCAACACCATTTGTCGTTCTCAGTCGAACACGAGCTTCCTACTTTGGGCCTTTCTCTCTGATCACCAATGTTTTGACATCACTCGTATTATTTTTTCATTAATATTTACTTGGTTAACTTTACTTGCACACTGTTAAATTTATTATGGTGTTGAATTTGTTATCTTTGAAATTTGTCTTTACATTAGTTGGGGATATTTCCATCTGTCAGGTTTTTTAACCGTTCTGCCTGACTGTGTCGTGATTTTGTCCTCTGTTTCTTGCGCTTTTTTCTTTTTGGTTTTTCTAGCAAAATAAGGTCGAACTTTTTGTTTAGTTTTTTTCAAAAATTCTTGCCCTTTTAATTTCGTTTGTTTTGCGTGTGCGGCTGCTGAAGTCAGTCTTGATTTTCCTATTTCTTTAACTACTACATGATCTGATTCGCCGTCAGACTCTTCGGAACTGGTTGTACTTCTTATGTACTTACAAATTCTTTAAGTTTTGTCATTGCCGACGGCACGTAAAAATATTGTTTTAATTTATGGAATGTTTTCATTACTCCTAAATGTCCACCTATATCTGAATGAAAACATTCAAATGCAGGTTCTATTAAGTTTTGTGGTAATACAGGTATTATTGAAGTTTGATTTCTTTTTGTCTCAGCAGTCACGATTCTACACAGTATTTCTTCATCAATATCATAGTAAAAATTATATCATAGTAAAATTAATAATATTATATATTATATCATAGTAATTAATTATATTATATTTTCTAAGAGTTTTGAATTTATCCGGTAATGCATCGTCATTCACAAAATAATTAATAAGCGCCGAATACATATCGTCCTTTTTTTGCTTTCTTTTTATATTTTCTAACGACAAGGGACAATAGTTAACCCTATTTTCCTTTACCGTGTGCTTGACTTTGTTTTTCTTACTTCCATGTTTGCTCTTAGCATTGATAGCGTTAACTTCATTTTCCTCAGCTTCCGACGGAATATGTTATGGGTATCTACTCAAAAAAGTCGCTAGTTGCATTTTGTTTACCTTTTAAATGTTCAAATTCGTAATCTAGGTCTTGGATTTTCATAATCCATCTAGCTAGAATTCCCGTGGGGTTTTTAAATGTGCGCAGGGACTGCAAACTTTTATGGTCTGATCGTAGTATAACTTTTCTACCGATCAAATAATGTTTAAATCTGTCCAAGTGGTGGATTATAGATAGAAATTCTAGGTTTGTAGTGGAATAACTACTATCACCCTTTATTAAGAATCTACTAAAAAAGTCTATAACTTTTTCTATTTTTTTTTTATTAAAAGGTCGTTTAAAAGGATCAGGGTTTTCCATGAGAAATATTTACCAAAAAGTAACCTCAATGCCTTTAGAACTAGCATCGGTTGTGACCACGAATTCTCCGTTTTCGAAATCAGGAAGTGATAATATTGGTTCAGAAGTGAGCGCTTTTTGAGACGGTCTAGGGAAGTTTGAGCTTCCTGGGACCAGGTAACATTATGGGAGTTCCCTTTAGTTAATTCCGTGAGGGGTTTTGTAATTTGGGCGTAATGGCGCACAAATTTTCTAAAGTAGCCAGTAAGACCTAAAATTCATCTTAAGTCTTCCATAATTGTAGGGAGCTCGAGGTTTTCCACTCATTTTATTTTATCAGGGTCTGAGGATATCTCTCCTTGTGTCACTACTACCCCTAAAAATTTAATTTCAGATTGAAATAAATTTAATTTCTCAGGCTGGCATTTTAAATTGTCCTTCCTGAATTTCTCGAACACCTTGGCTAACGTTGCTAAGTGTTGTTCAGTATTTTGTTCCACGCATATGACATCGTCGAAAAAATGAATTATATTCTTTAATCCTCTTAAAAGGTGTAATAGGGGTCTACATAGCGCTTGAACTTGTTTTAAGTCCAAATGGTACCCTTAAGTATTCATATGAACCACATTCAGATGATGAAAATGCAGTTTTATGGACATCTTTTTCGGCTATTTTCACTTGGTGGTAGCCTTGGGTAAGGTCCAAGGAAGTATAAATTTTGTTTTTGCTTGAAATAGAGTCAAGAATTTCATCTATTCTTGGTAAAGGAAATTTATCGCTAACTACTTGTTTGTTAAGGGCTCTATAATCTACTACAAGTCTAAGATCACCATTCTTTTTTGGTACTAAGATCACCGGTGCACTATACGGACTTATACTTGGGCGTATAATTTCATTTTTTTTCTAATTCTTGGATTTTATTTTTTATCCACTCTTTGTGCTTATGCGGCACACGATATGGCTGTTTCGCTACAGGATTACCAGTCGTTAAAAATTAGTGTTCATAAAAAGGTATCAGTCCCATATCATATTCAGATGCAGAGAATACATACTTAAAATTCCATAATAATTCGCATAATTTGTTCTTAAGTTCTTTGTCCGTAATATGATCCATATTAAATTTGTTTAAAAATTGCGATTTAGTTAGAGGGTATCTGTTATTTGAGATTTTAATGCCGTTAACTAGGTTTCTTTTAGAATTTTCCCATGTATTTAAATCATTCTCTGATAAAACACGTCCCCTTTTTTATTGTAATTGTATCATTTTCGTGGTTATTAGTTACCCAAATAAAACCTTCTCCTTTGTCATAAGATATATCTGTTCCTCGCATAGCAGATTTTCGGAAATTTCAAATGGGGTCGCAAACCATATTTCGGATTTGCTAACCACTGACTCAATCATCGGTGATATTTGAATTTTGTGCATCGTTTGGAGGGGGGGGGGAATCCTTATCGCGAATCCGTAATATTTCTCTTTATCTTAATTATTTATTGGATTCATACTGGCGATATTTTGCGCCATTGCGGCATCTTGCGGCGTCACGTTAGGTTTCACTATGTTTTTTCATAATTCTGGTATTCTCTTAATTTCGTTTGACCTGTACTGTCGCATATCTCCTATTTTTATTTTCGCAGATTCAATACCCTTATTTTTTAAATTTACTTCATCTCTGCAGTGTCTTTCAGAATAATTGAACAAATTTCTAATTATGCCTTTTCCTCCTTGCGAGACATGAGGTTCAAAAGATTGCGATATTATACCGTCAGAAATTTTGTTTACTGTTACGTTGTCTTCGTATCCTCTGTTACGATTTCTTAAGGTAGAAATTTCTTCCCCCACCTTAGCCGGGTAGACAAGCCTCTCGTTTGCTACGTCTAATAGTACTCTATTGGACCTTAAAAATTTGCGCCTATGATTGCTTCATACGAAAAGTTATCGCATATTATAAAATTTGTCAGGAAGGTCCTATTGTCCCTTTTTACGTTTAGGCAAATTGAACCCCCAGCATCCAGTTTATGCCCTTTCAAACTACTTAAATTGGGATTATTAGGGTTCCTCTGTCGCCAAATATGCAGAAGTAACATGTTAAATACGCTTGTGCTTATGATAATAATCGTTGCACCAGAGTCAAGCAAAGCTTTAAAGTAAACATTTTCAGCACACAAATCATTAAATATAGGTAACTTGTTATTATTATCACTAAAAGACGGCACTACCATTGTTTTGAACCTAATAAATATTCCGGGCACCCTCTGGGTCCAATTTATATTTCTGAGGGGCCTCAAACGTTTCCTTGAGGATTTATTTCATGTGTCGATGCCTGTAATAGATATTCAGACGTATGAGTTTCCGTAGGCATATCTAATTAATTTACGTCTGTCTGCCTTCGCCATGTATTCTTATGGTAATGTGAATGTCCTGTGTCAGTGCCGCTTACTGGCGCTGACTGCCAATGCCGTCGGCTTGCAAAATTTTCATTTCCCATCGGCAAATTTTCCTGATTTCTATATAGTATTCTCGCATTATATTGGCTTTGGTGAGTATTTGGGTTTTCAAATCGGTAATTAATTTGTTTGTTGGGGGGAGGGGTATACAAGTTTGGTTGGTACCTATTGTAAGTTACTGATTGGTGCAATCCCCCCTTGCTAGAGCGCTATTGCACGACTGGTTCTAAAGTTTGTTCTTCCGATCGAATGGTTGCCATAACTTTGCATACTACAGTCAGCAATTCTTGGTGTGCGATTGTGAACGTAACGGAGCTCTCTCGCGATATGCCCAACATGATTACAAATATAGCACCTTATTATTGTAGGGTTATTTTTTGTAATTAGATTGTTTTACAGGCTAAAAACGTACTGTTTTCGGCCTAGCGAGTTTTTGCGTTTTGTTTCTTAGTGGTACTGGGGAGTTATCCCTTGAAAAGAAATTGGGGAACGCCTGGTCCCTCTTGACGTTTATGTTCGTAGTTGAATTGCCTAGGCTATTTATTTTTGCGTTACTGTGATTTGCCACCATCGTGTCGACTTCGATTAATCGCTCCACCTCCTGAAGTGTGAGATCCAACGTCTGCATATTTTGGGATATTGCCACTCTATATAGTTTGGGGGGCATCCCTCGCAAGATGGTATTGATTATGACTTTTTAATACAATTACCCTGAACCAATTCCGTATTTTGCCTCTACCGAAATGCGTATATTATCAAGGTATTCTTTTATATTTTGTGAATAGTCAAAGCTCACCATTCCGTGTTTTAATTTATTTATTGAACTGGTTTCGATAAATCTATCTTTAAATGCTTTTAACAATTTGTCCGTCGTATTTATTGGCAAGTTGGCGTTATTGCCTATGGTATGTTCAATCTGTTTTAGAAAGTTTAAGGCCTGGCCTTTTAATCGTAGTAGGAGAATGTTGACTAACGCTTCTAGCTCTGTTTTTGTTAGTTGTACAAACTGGGCCAATTGGATATTGAATTCGTTAATATCTGATTGACCATTGTACTCCGGGATAGATTTTGCTATTTCTATATTTTTCGCGACCAACTTCTGCACCATTAATTGTTCTTCTAAATCGGTACAGGTCGTCCGATACATTTTATTTTTTCACTTAACCTATTTTGGGGGAGGCTATTATCTCCTATGAGATATTTTAAAGGGTTTCCTGTGGTAGCTTAGCGGTTATAGGCCTAATCGCTTTACTTATATGTCTGTATCTCTCTAATAATTAAATTCAAATTACTAAGTTTATAGCGTAATTAGTTTGCAAGTTTTCCTCCAATTTCCGACCGTGCCATTTGTAGCGATAAATATTTTTTATGGCGACTGTAAAGAAATGTGGCTATAAGAGAGAAGGACTGGGCTTAATGGGTAATAAATATTGACCGCGTCAAAGGTAATATTATTCCCAGAGGCCGTGAACTAACACCTTATAATTTCTCCGATAGCGCCGCTTATAGCGCTAAAGATTGGGCCAACAAGCCTTGCGCCACAGCAGTGGGGAGTGAAGTAACTTTATGACCGCGCCGCCCTCAATTATTGAGAGAAATTAAAATGTGTAGAAACATAGATGTGACCTTTTTTCTTGAGCTATCTGGATATCAGATTCCCTGGGAACGTTATTGGAGATTTTGCGAACTAATTGCCTATTTCTAGACTAGATGTAAACATATAAAATGAAATAAACACAGGTAAAAAACAATAGATTTTATTGGGACTTATATATTTAGGTGCAAAGCAGTGAGTCACTTCAAATGACAATAACGGTGACTGGGACACAACAGTGAAGGAATTGCAAAGGATCGCACGCCAAAATAATTCTATCTCAATGGTCCTGATTCTAAATTACGAATATTTTCAAAAAGTACTTTTACCCCACTATCAAAGGTAGTTTTTTTTCCTGCGTTGTGAGAACTGGCTCACGATTGGCCCAAGTGGCCCGAGGATGCGAACTCCTCGGCCAATAAATGGTTTTAAATATTTCTGATGATTCAAACATTCACACGGTTCTTATCATTTAAATTTCCTTAGGAATATTGTGCGTAGCACCTTTTTTATTGCCCATTCTCTTTGCGAAATCCAAAGCTTGGATAGCGCCGTTCTTTGTCTGAGGCTAACTGCAGTTTTTTCTCTTTGCTGATTAAGGACTTTTCATTTTTGAAACTAGATTTAGCTTAATTATAGGAAGTCGGAATTATCTTTAGAAGGAAGGAACTTTATTTTGGTATTTTAAATACATCGCATTTTACTCACGGTACAAATTAGCCTGAAGAGTGAGGTATTGAGGAGGGTGAATCTCCCCTCATATATGAAATAATTTCTATTCATTTTAAGTTTTAATTTTGGTCCTTTCTTTCAGTTGAACAAACTTGTTTTCTTTTTCAATTTAATCTAGCTAAGAATGATAAAACTGTCAACTAGCTAAGAACAATCGACAAAGCTCCAGCCTCAATTTCCTCTGATAATTCTATGTCAGTATCTGCTTATTCAGTAAGGGTCATTTTGATTTCAGGTACTGTGGCACATCCTTTAACAAATAGCCCTTTAGTATTACACGTTGTCAATAGTACTTCCTTAGTATCACGTTATTCAACATAGTTAAATAAATTTCTGAAACAAACATCTAGTATGTATAGTTTATATTGTATGTACTATGTACATTTTTAGGAATGAATGCACCACAACGCGCAATTGCTGTATTTGAAAGTGGAAAGCTCAATATATAGTTATCAAAACTATCAATATATATATATATGTATATATATATATATATATATATATATATATATATATATATATATATATATATATATATATATATATATATATATATATATATATATATATATATATATATATATATATATATATATATATATATATATATATATATATATATATATATATATATATATATATATATATATATATATATATATATATATATATATATATATATATATATATATATATATATATATATATATATATATATATATATATATATATATATATATATATATATATATATATATATATATATATATATATATATATATATATATATATATATATATATATATATATATATATATATATATATATATATATATATATATATATATCACTTCAGATAATTTTAAACTGATTGGCAATCCCAGAATTTCACTCGACAAAATTTTCAATCTGGGCCAAAATTGTAATTTTGTGCCAAAACATGGAATAAAACCCCTTTTCAATGTTGTACCCGCATTACAAATAGGCTGGAGATGATTCAATTTAAATATTTCTTCTTTCTCTCTCCTTCAGTTCTTTGAATAATTTTCTTCATGGTGAAAAGAATTTTCCAGAAATCTATCTCTCTCTACTATCTCTCTAATCTATCTCTCTCCAACAATCTATCTCTAGGCTAACAGCTTTAAATTGCAATGATTTAAAGAGGATTTGAGTTGAAGATGTGATAAAAAAAAAAGGAAAGAAAACCCAATTATGGCCTTTCGATAACTTGGTTAAACGAGTAACACAACAAAAGAGGGTGTTATGGGGTTCTAGTGTTTGATTCTAGTATTTTAGAGAAAGCCCTCTTTTCGATTTTTTCCTCTTTGTCTTCTTTCAGTTTAACTTTCTTATTGCCTGTTATTCCAATGTTCTATTTTTTTAATGAAAAAGAAAACAGACAGCCACCAATCTCCAAATATTAATTCTACGATCTCAAAAATGTACTTCGAAACAGTAATTTTTATTCGTCTTTTTCTTCTTTTTCTTATTTTGCTCTTTTTCATGTTTTACAATAGAAAGAAAAAAAGGATCGCAAAATTATTCCATTTCCAGAACGGTTCCAAGGAATATTCTATCTAGACAAGTGCTATTCAATCAATCTTGCTAGAAAACAACCATTGAAGACAAATTAAAAAAATAAATCGTAAATATCTTTTCTAATCAAGTTTGAAACTCATTTTTGGGCAGGCAATTGCTTCCTGGTTTGAATGGAACAGCTCTTAGTATGATTTAGCCTATTGGATAGGAAGGGTAAAAACACTAATACTATCTTTACGTACTCAGTAACCTTATTAGTAACCTTTGTTTTCCCGTAAAACGGGTTAAACTAAGTTTTTTCAATTTTCTAGCACCTGCAAAAGATTTCAAGATATGGCGCTTCAAACCTGAGCCAAATAAAGTTAATGTTACTTGCATGGCAAGTGGAGTTTTTCCTCTGCCATCGTTAGAGCTTTTTAGCGGTGTCAAGGCGCCTTTACAAAGGTAAGCAAGTGACTTGGTCTGATACCTTTGTGGAAGAACAACACATAACGATCTTTTAATTAGTTTTATGATCTATCCATTGACTCGATGTAACTGTACAAAACAAGTCAACTTTATCTTTCAAAATGAGTGAAGAAGTATTTGAAAACAATTACTATACAGCTTGTTGTTCAGTTAAATAAAGAAAAGAATTTAGAATCAAACAGTTCGTGGTAATGAACTGTAAGTAAGGAGCGACCCGGCTCAATGGTAACCGAAACTCTAGAAAACGGGTTTTTGATACCAATAGATGCATCAAAAGATCAGATTTCAATGCTGATTTCAAATATATAGCTTAGTGCTACCCATCAAAAGTTACGTGCCTGAAAAAATTTGGCTGATTTTCAAAAATAGGGGGAAAGACCACTAAAAGCTATAAAACCTTAATGAAAATCGCACCATCATATTCAGCGCATCAGAAAACCCTACTATAGAGGTTTAAAGCTCCTATCTACAAAAATGTGGAATTTTCCATTTTTTGCCAGAAGAAAGATCACGGATGCGTGTTTATTTGTTTTTTGGTTTTTTTTTCCCCAGGGGTGATCGTATCGACCCAGTGGTCCTAGAATATCTCGGGAGGGCTCATTGGAACGGATATTAAAAGTTCCAGTACCCTTTTTATGTGACCAAAAAAAATTGAGGGCAACTAAGCCCCCTCCCATTCTATTTTTTTCCCAAAGTCATCTGATCAAAATTTTGAGATAGCCATTTTGTTCAACATGGTCTAAAATATGATAAATATGTCTTTTAGGATGACTTAATCCCCCGAAGTCCCCGGGGAGGGCTAAAAGTTATAAACTTTACCCAATGTTAACATATAGTATTGGTTATTGGGAAGTATACAGACGTTTTCAGGAGGGTTTTTTTCTGGTAGTGAAGGGGGGTCGGGGGTTATGTTGGAGGATCTGTCCATGAAGGAAGTTTTCATGGGGGAAGGAAAGGGACAGGCAGTGCGCGCCAGACTGACCAGTATTATTTATGGGGGATTGGGAATTATACGGAAATGTTCCGGAAGAATTTTTTTTCTGGAGGATGGGGTTGGAAAAGGGGGTTACTTGGTAGTCAATCAATGAGGTTAGTTTCTTTTGCGCAGGGGGAATTTCTATGAGTGGGGTACCGGATTTCCAAGCATTATTTAAAAAACGATCAGAAATTAAATTAAAAAAAATAAGTTTTTTTCAACTGAAAATAAGAAGCAACATTAGAACTTAAAACGAACAGAAAGTATAACGTACATGAGGGGGGTCTCCCCCAAGTCAATACCACGCTTTTTACGCTACAGTGTTTTTTAGTGGTTTCAAAAGAGCTATCTATTCTAATTAAACGGCCTTTGTGATTCAGGGGTTTGTGAATTAAATTTGTTTTTAACTTTTAACGTACAGAGCGAGGTATTGACTAACGGGAGAACCCCCTCATATACGTAATAACATATACGTAATAAAAAAATAAAAATAAAAAAACAAGCGATACGGCTCAATAGTGATCGAAACTTTTAAAAACGGAATTTTGATGTCAATAAATGTATCAAAGGAATGGGTTTATAATGCTGATTCTAAATATAAATTTTATTAAGTTTAGTATTACTCATCAAAGGCTACGAGCCTGAGAAAATTTACCTGATTTTTTAAAGAGGGGGGAAACATCCACTACAAGTAAAATAATTTTAATGAAAATCACACCGTCAGATTCAGTGTATTAGAAAACCCTATTATATAGGTTTCAAGCTCATATCTGCAAAAATCTGCAACTTTGTATTTTTTGCCAGAAGAAAAATATACGAATATAGAAGTTAGTTACGCAAGTTAATTGTAAATTACGTCATAACCAAATTTAGAGACATCCATTTAGCAAAAGAAAAGTAAAATTTGTATGCAAACTTTTTTTACTTATTCAATGACTGTGAGCCAAAATAAAAGTTGCATTAACTAAAAAACGATCAGAAATTAAAAAAAAAAAGTTTTTTAAGCTGAAAGTAAGGAGCGACATTAAAACTTAGCACGAACATAAATGATTCCGTATATTAAAGGGGCTGTCCCCTCATCAATCCCTCATTCTTTACGCTTAAAATTGACTCTGTTTCGCAACTTTATTTTTTCAAACAATAAACAATTTTAGTTTAAAGAGCGAGGTGTTGAGGAGGGGACAGTCCCTTTCATATACAGAATAATTTCTGTTCGTTTTAAGTTTTAATGTCGCTCCTTACTTTCAGTTTTAAAAACTTGTTTTTTTTTATTTAATGATAGTAAGAAACGACTTTAAAACCTCAAGCTAACAGACACATTTCAAACAGTTCGTGGTAACGAACTGTGGGTAAGGAGCGACCCGGCTCAATAGTAATCAAAACTCTGAAAAAAGAATTTAAATACCAATAGAAACATCAAAAGAGTAAGATTTTTATGCTTATTTCAAATATTTAAGTTTCATCAATTATGGTCTTACGCATAAAAAATTACGTGCCTGAGAAAATTTGCCTCATTTTTGAAAAAAGGGTGAAAACCCATAGAACCTTAATGAAAATCACACCGTTAGATTCAGCGTATCAGATAACCCCACTGTAGAGGCTTCAAGGTCCTATCTGCAAAAATGTGGAATTTCGTATTTTTTGCCAGAAGAAAGATCACGGATGCGTGTTTTTTTTCCCCAGGGGCGATCGTATCGACCCAGTGGTTCTAGAATATTGTGGGAGGGCTAATTCGAACGTAAATTAAAAGTTCTGGTGTCTTTTTTAAGTGACCACAAAAATAGAGGGCAACTATGCCCCCCTCCCACGCTCCCTCCCACGCCCCCTCCCCCCTCCAACTAGGCCCCCTCCCACGCTCATTTTTTCCCAAATTAACCCAATCAAAATTTTGAGACATCCATTTTGTTCATTAAAAATATAATAACCATGTGTTTGAGGATGCCTTAATCCCCCATAGTCCCAGGGGGAAGGGCTGCAAGTTATGAACTTTGCCTAATGTTTACATATAGTATTGGTTATTGGGGAGTATACAATTGTTTTCAGGGGGATTTTTTTCTGGTAGGGGGGGGCTGGTGGATCGGGGGTTATGTGGGAGGATCTATCCATTGAGGAAGTTTTCATTGGAGAAGGGACATTGCTATGAAGGGGGCGCCGGATTTCCCCGTGTTATTTCAAAAAACGATGATAAATTTTCAACTGAAACACCTTTCAACAGAAAACTTTTCAACATCAAAACTTAAAACGAACAGAAACTATTACGTATATGATTGGGTTCACTCCCAAGTAAATACCTCGTGCTTTGCGGTAAATTTTTTTAGTACTTTCATAAGAGTTATTTATTCTAATTAACGGCCTTTGAGATTAAGGGGTCATTCTTAAAGAATTGGAAAAAATCAAATTTTAGCGTAAAGAGCGAGGTATTGACTAGGGGAGCTAACCCCCCTAATATACGTAATAAAAATATACGAATATAGAAGTTCGTAAGTTAACGTAAGTTAATTCGGAGTTTATATATACTTATTATTAATAAAAACGTTCGTAAATAAAATTAAACAACTTCTAGCCATCTAGCCATAAAAAGTAAAATTAATATTCAAATTTCGTTTTAATTATTCATGTACGGTGAGCCAAAACCAAAACCTGAAGTAACTTAAAAACGTTCAGAAATCAAAAGAAAAAAAACAAGTTATTTTAACTGAAAGTAAGGAGCGACATTAAAACTTAAAACGAATAGAAATTATTCTGTATATGAAAGGGGCTGTCCCCTTTTCAACGCCTCGCTCTTTACGCTAAAGTTTGACTCTTAATGACAACTCTATTTTTTAAAACAATTAAAAACTTTACCGTAAAAGAGCGAGGCGTTGAGGAGGGGACAGCCCCTTTTATACACGGAATAGATTCTGCTCGTTTTAAGTTTTAATGTCGCTCTGTACTTTCAGCTAAATAAACTTGTTTTTTTATTTAATCACATTAAAGGGTGGTTGGTATCCTCCCTCAGCACTAAGCACTTTGCCCTTATGTTTTGACAAGTGCTTTCAAGAAAGGATTTGAGGTTGAAATAAATATAGTCATTTTATAATTGCCTGGCAAATGTAAATAAGTTATCCCTTTTGTTCTCTAAACACTGAAACACAGAGTAAAGATGGTCTCTGCTTTCAATTCAAAAACATCAGCTCGTTTAAAAAAAGGAAATATTTTTTTCTTTATACTGAATGTTAACTCAGTGATTTCTTGAAAGCATTTCAGAATGTAATAAGTATCTACCACTTACCTTTCATATCGTAATCAAGCTACTGTACGAAAAGTCAAACTTTGTATCAATTGCTCTTGTGCTAGCAGTGGTCGGCAAACTTTTTCGCCAAAGAGCCATATATGTACATTACCAGGATTAAAAAAAATTTAGAGAGCCAGATCGGTTTATTAATGTAGTAAACCATTTTTATGATTTTAGACCTTCATTAAATTACAGGTACACTGAATGAAACTTGATTTCAAATTAATAAAGATTATATTTATTAATTAAAAAAGGAATTAAAGTAAGATATCCATAAATTTAATTATGACAATAACTGACAAACACTTAATGCGAACAATGTCCTCGCATCTCCTTGGAAAATTTGAGTATGTTAGGTTTGTATGTTGTTGTTTTTAATTTTAGGCACGATTCCAGGTTCTCATCAATAAAACGACTTCTCAATTTACTCTTGATAAAATACATGCTTGAAAAAGATTGTTCGCATGAATATGTAGAACCGAAAAGGCAAAGAACACCAAACCCGAGTTTTTTCAGCTGATCATAAGAGTCAGGAATACTATTCCAGGCGTTGAACATGATCATGTCTTCCTTCTCCAGGTCTTTCAAAGCAGACCACTTGTGTTGTGAACTAAGTTCACATTTGTTCTTCTCCAGTATTTCCAAATCAACACAAAGACGTTCAAATTTAGAGCTTCATATTTCCTTGTTTTTTAAATCCAGCAATTGTATTTCGAAGTTACTAATGTCGATGCCAAAAGGAGAAAAATTTAAATCTGTTATCGTAGCTTTAAGGGGGTTTTTGGCGAATGCTAAGGTTGCTTCGCTGTTTTTAAATTCCTGAAACTTGCTGAGACATGATTCTCTCATTTTTAAAATGGTGGTTTTGAAGTAGTGTTTGTCAATAGAGGAATTATTTTTTTGGCGATGCTTCAACAGGCTCGGAAAGTGAAACAGAGTTTCCCTTTCAAAATCTTGAGCAAAAAGAGATAATTTCTAGCAGCTAGAGGATCTATCCTTGTATATTTCGATAAATTTGAAATGTTATGTAAAAAGCAAATATTTTAGGAGCCCAGCTCCCCATCTACATAGAATAACTTTTTGTCTTTAGTTTCTATGCTACTCTTTACTTAATTTGGAAAAAATTCTTTTATTTCTATTCACTTTTGCTTTTAGATTCAAGATTCGTCTAAAAAAGAGCACTGCTTTCTCCCTCAGCCCGCTGTCCCTTATTAAGTTTTTACATAAATTATGAGGCTGGGAGAAGATATGGAATACTCAAATGAATTTCCAGATCAAAACTTTCAAAGTTTTCCAACAGAGGTCTCTTCTGACAAATCTTATTCTCAGGAAGATTAGCATATGGATGTAATTCTTTATTTTACATCCGAAATGTGTTGGTACTAAGAAATGTCAACTTTTCAACATCTATATTGCACGCTTGTTCAAAATATATTCCTTCAAATGATGGGAAGTTAGTCCCGCTTCCGCTATACTGTTTTGAAACATGTATCACTCAAAGCTAGAGTGACTTCCAGTGTCCTCTTCCTTCCCACTGAAAGATTCAATACCCCCCCCCAGCAGTTATACGGAGCCTTGGCTTATTTTAGGTAAATGGATGAATCTTCGGGCGAATCTACACAGTGAAGAGAAGCTTAGAGATAAATAATTGAAAAAATAAAACTCTTTCCGATGAAGTATAAGGACCGGAGTTGAAACTTAAAACGAACAAAAATTATTTCTAAGCAACCTATGAAACATATATCTATAAGAGTGCAGCAAACAAACTGACTGCTGATATTAACGAGATTTTGCAAACTAGGGCTTTAATTAAAGCGAAAAATCGCGTATAAGATACACAAATGGTTTATTATAATACCTCAAAGATATCCTAAAGGATTGGTGTGTCTGTGCTACGTGAAACCTTATACAGTTATGGATCTTGCACAAAACTACAAACATGGGAAATTATAGCAGTCAGCCTACCTTCCTTAGTTTTACTCATATATGTTGCATAGGCTATGAAGCAATCCTTTTGTTCTTTTTAAGTTTCAAGTTCCCTCTTTAGTACAATCAGAAAACTTTGTTTCTTATTAATTATTCTTTCCTCGTTTTTAATTTAAGAATGAATTACATGAAACTTGGAAAATAACCATATATATCACTATTTCTAGTTTCTTGAGAAAAATAAGAGTGAACAACACGAAACTTGTTTGTATATTGAAGGTTAGGTTGCAAACCCCTATGATTGTTATTTTTGTCTGAAACACATGTAGGAGAAACAATTATGGGCTTTGTTCTCTTGTGCAGTTGTTAACGAACAATGTTAACTAACAACTTTCTGTCAGCCCGTGAAAACAAAACTGGTACATCAAACGGGCGGATGGTAAAAAATAAATAGCTAAATAAAAATAAAACGGCCAAAAAGGTTGCTGTTCCTGAGGATATATGTAAAAATAAAACAGCAAAGAATTTTCTAACTGAAAAATATTAGCCATCATGGATTCTCTATGAGCTTTTATAGCATGGAAAGGGGCATACTGCTTAGCAGCATGATTAGTTTTTAAAATTCGCACTTCAAGATCAATAATAGTCTTCTCAAACGACGATTCGAATTATCAAAGAGAGAAATGAGTAAAAGCTAATGCAAAATGAAAAAAAGGAATATTTTGGATATACTCTGTGGTTATAGCCCAGCATTAGGGGGGAGGGGCTTTGATGCAGTTATGCTAGAATAGCTCACAAGATATAGAACTTTTTGAACGCAATGAAGCTATAATTTTGTTATTATATTGATAAACTAGAAAGGAATCTTGCATCAAGACTACCGAAAGTAGTGGGGATAACGAGCAATAAAATCGTATAGTCTTTATTTTTGACAAACAAAAGCATGTAAAATTTACCAGCCTGTTTTTTAAATGAGATGCCTCACCCCTCCAACACCCCTCACCAAAGACAGAATGCAAAATATCTAGCCATAAATGTGAATTAGAAACTGGCTGAAAAGAGCCCATCCTGGGTAGTAAAGCTGGGTATCCTTATTTGTAATGCAAGAATTTGTGGTACTTGTGCTATCTATCTAATCCACCTCTATACACCAAAGAAGTCAAGTTTGGTTAATCCTAATGAAATAAAGTAAAATAGAATGAAAATATAATAGTTCAGAAACAAATTTGGGCGGTATATCTGCAAATTAGGGAGGGGGGTAAATCATAGCCTATATTAAATACGTAACCTAACCTAACCTAGGTACCTTCCCCCCCCCTAAACCCCACTAAACAACAGTTTAAATATTGTAAATGCAATAAGAAATCACGCTTTGCGATCCATTTATCTAGCAAATACCCGTTTGTCTGGTTTCCTGTCTGGCTTCCTTGTACAGTCTATAGCGGTGGGTTAGATATAATTCACATGTACCGAATTTGTTTTATAGATACGATTTTTTTAGATACAAACTTGTAGATAGGTAAGTTCTTCCGTACTTATTAAAAAGCTTCTTGTTGTTCTAATTAGAAGACCCTTGCGTTTCAGGAGTCGTTCTTATAGAATTGGGACAAATAGAAATTTTATCGTTAAGAGCAAAGTATTGAGGAGGGGAAACCCTCCTGATATAATGAATAATTTCCGTTCTTTTAATGTTTTAATGTTGCTCCTTGCTTTCAGTTTAAAAAGCTTTTTTTTCGTTTTTTTTAAATAATGCCGGTAAATCCGGCCCCACCTTCATGAACCCCCCCCCCCCCCACGGAGAGATACTCTAGACAATTCAATTCTGGTGAAAATTTACCCTCTACAATTACCTTTAACATCTCCACGCGTAAGATTGAGTCGACAAAGAGAAAGTAAGACAAATAAAAATAATTTTGTATAGGAATTTAGGCAAAGTCCACCCAGCGTGAAACTTACCCTGAAAAGTTAACCCCCCTCCCCCCGGAAACTTCACTCTCCATGGAAAATTCTCTCCGTGAAAAATCCCCCAACATAAAATTCCATTTTCCCTACCCGAAAAATGTATGCAAACTTCCCAATACTATAAGTAAATACTATACATAAACAATGGGTAAATTTTATAAACGAAAGACCTTTCCCCAGGGACTGTGGGGGGTCACATTATCTCTAAATGCATAGCTACAGGACCTTTCAACTGTGCTGGACAAAATGGATATCTCAAAATATTGATCGGACGTTATTGGAGGAAGAGGAGCGTGGGAGGGGGCTAGGAACCAAGCAATATTTTTGAGTGAAAAAGTGCCCTTAAAAATGGCACTAGAACCTTAAATTTCCTTTCGAACGAGCCTTCTCGACATTTTAAGACCATTGGTTCAATGCGATCACTGGGAGAAACAGAAAACAAAACAAATAAACGTGCTTTGTGATTTGTGATTGTGAGTGTGATTGAACCCCCTACAGTAGAGTTCTCTGCTACGCTGAATATGACAGTGGGATTTTCCATATGACAGTGTGACACACCCATTTGCCCTTCAATGACGTCACACGACTTACCCTATTTTAGACGGTCAAGTCTAATATGGGTGATGCAATTGCATGTAACCCTGCGACAGGAACCATGGGGAATACCCAATTGTAACTTAACGATGTTTGTGAGGTCACGTTTTTATATGAGGTCACATAATAACAGTGCAACCATCACTGTCACATAATACCTCTTAGGCCTTTTATTTTTCACCGGAAACGTACAACAAATTTTTTATTTCTTTTAACTTAATGACGGCGCGCACTTTATGTAAGGTCAACACACACTTTTATGTAATGACGGCGTGCATTACTGTCACATAATACCTTTTTTGGCATTTAATTTTTCGCCTGAAACTTTCAAACCGTTTTTTTTTTATTCTTTCTTTTTTCTTTAGTTCTTTGTCTTTGCTAGGGCATGAAAGGTCAATTCCCTTCCAATAGAATAACGCTCCAACCATCAGGACTAACAAGCCATTCCCAATATTCTGTCCTACTCAATACTTTCAAGAAATAACACATTCCCGTGACGTCACAGGACACACCTTGGTCAATTCCGTAACTAATCTGCTGGGATTGTAAGCTCACGATGGTCTCCTCCTGGCCAGGTGTACCATCGATCATGCAAAACACGAAGACGGGGAATATATATTTTTAGACAAAATTGCGCTAAATGTGTTTCTAGCAATAAAGACTAAAGAAGTGCTTAAATTGTGTAAACTCCTTAGTCGTGCTAAGAAACAAATCTTTGAAAAAACAGATTTTGTAAATTAAAGTTTTATTATTTAAAAAAAAAATTATAAACAATATTAAAAACCGAGAAAAAATCAGTTACAAAACATGACAAACAAAAAATAAAAGGTGAAAAAAGCCTTATCGTAATATATGCAAAAAAGAACCGTGTATTATAGAAAGTCGGGGGTCCTAGCATACAATACCAGGGGATATGGCTGATATTAGACGCAAATTTAAGCCCTATTAAGAGTTTTTTTTAACGAAAATGCATAATTTCTTTGAGTGGGATGTTAGATTTCACACCATCGGGACAATATGCCCCCACCCTCCCCCTAGCAATCATTTCGAGAGGGCGCGTTGATATTACCGTCAAATTTAAGCCATATTAAGAGCTTTTAAGGAAAATACCTAGATTTCTTTGAGCCAAGACTGAATATTTCACACCATCGTGACAATATGCCCCCTTCCCTCCGCCTAGCAATCATTTCTACTTTGCGGAGTTGATATCAGAGCTAAATTTAAGCCATATTAAGAACTTTAAAGGAAAATACCCCATTTTCATTGAGCCAAGACTATGAATATTTCACACCATCGTGACAATATGCCCCCCCCCCCTACCCTCCCCCTAGCAATAATTTCCGGAGGGTGAAGCTGATATCAAAGCTAAATTTAAGCCATATTAAGAGCTTTTTAACGAAACTGCATAGTTTCCTTGACTGGGATGTTCGATTTCAATCTCCTTCTCCCGAAAAAATTCTTTTAACACCCTCCCTTATCTGTAAGCTCAAGAGTGTGCTAGTTCATGGCAATGCATGCCACCCTGGCAAACTATGGAAGGTTTACAGCGCCATTCGACACGCCCATTATGTAGAAGGCATCTGCAGATATTGTCATAACAAGGACATCTTTTAAATAGACTTATTTGCGTTTCGACATTCCATAGTCAACATGATACCCCCATGGCAGATCACGCAACAATGTCAAACTGTTACTGCTCTACGGTACCCTTTGACACCCCCTTCATCATTCCTAAGACAGACATTTCTTGTTAAAAATTATGCTTCAATCCGGTGATTCTTGTTTTTCGCAAGCTAAGCCATTCAAGATGCTCCACAAAACACATAAAACCATCACAACCGTACGCGCCTGCTCTTCTGGCATCCAGGTGGAATCACCCACTCATTACCCCCCCCCCCCCCCGAGGACATTTTCAAGTCTTCCCACCGAAAGTAAGCTCATGAATCTAAATCAAATACTGTTTTTTTTTTTTTTTTGAACGGCGGGAACTCGATATTTCATTGCTAGCACGTGTTAATCCGAGCAATTCACGTCACAGTGCCACACTATTACTGCTGTGTGGCACCCTTTGAAATCCCATTCACCATTCTTAAGACATTTTTCTGACATTTCTTGTCAAACATTATGCCTCAATCCGGTGATTCAAGTTTTCCCAACCCATCCCTACGTGGTACACCATGTCAATTCACACCACCATGGCGTTACACACACACAGCCCCATCCGGCATTTACGTGGTACCACCCCTCATTACCCCCTAGAACATTTTCAACTTTTACCTAGGCAAAATAAGCTCACGAATCTAAATTCAATAGTATATTTTTGAACAGCAGGAAGTCGACAGTTCATTGCTAGAATGGGCTACTCCAACCAATTCCCGCCACGTCATGCTACTTTGACAACCTTTAACATCAAATCATCATTCTTAAGACATTTTACAGACTTTTTCTGTTAAAACTAATGCTTCAACCCATTGATTCTTGTTTTTCGTAAGCCAAGCTATTCATGATGCTCCAAAAAACACATCACACCACCATAGAATTACGCGTCCATGCAATTCACGAAACAGTACCGTTATTTGACTGCCCCCTTACTCCCCTAACAATCATTCCTAAGACATTATTGAGACATTTCTTGTTAAAAAGTATGCCTCAATCCGGTGATTCAAGTTTTCCCAACCCATTCCTAAGTGATACATCATATCAGTTCACACCATAATGGCATTACACCCCACCCCATCTGTCATCCTTGTGGCACCATTCCTCATCATCCTCCTAGGACATTTTCAGGCGTTTCATTACGAAAATAATCTATTGAATAAAAATTAAACAGTATATTTTTGAGGAGAGAAAAGTCGACATTTCATTGCTAGAGCGTGAAACTCCAACCAATTCGCACCACACTATTCTACTACTATTCCTCTGTGACCCCCGCTGACATCACATCATCATTCCTAAGACATTTTTCAGACATTACTTGTTACAAATTATGCTTCAATCCGGTGATTCTTGTTTTATACAAGCCATGCCATTCATGATCCTTCACAAAGTAATCACACCACTATGAACTTGGCCCACTGCGGGGAAATTTTGACTATGGATATACAACCATTTAGGGATTCAAGCAATTGTCTTCAATATTTTAACATTTATTTCACATATTTAATATTTTTTAGGGCTTATGGCCCAAGGTTTGAGAATTTTAAGATATTATTTTCCACATTTTATTATTTGTACTTATTATTCACTATTTTCCCGGGGTTTATTAGATCCAGGGCATGAAAAATTCAGCCTCGAGTGAGACGTATGACTTAGGTTATTTTTATAGTGTTGTGTCGTGGTTTATCGTATCACTGTTACCTCTGTTGATGCTTCAAAGTACATTTAGAAGCCTTCTCGTTTAAATCGTACAACTCAGAATGTAATTATAGTGTTTTGTCGGGCTTTATTTTACCAGTGTTACCTCTTTTGATGTTTCAAAGTGCCGTTTTTTCATAGAAAATGTAAGACTCAAGATATTTTATCGTGTTTTATCATGGTTTATCATGTCAGTGGTACTTCTGTAATGTTTCAAATTGCACTTTGGAAGTGTTTCTCATTTGAAACATATGATTCAAGATGTTTTTGTAGTTTTGTGTCGTGCTTTATCTAGACTGTGTTACATCTGTTAATGTTTCAAAGTTCATTTTGGAAGTTCCTCGTTAGATACGTATGACTGAAGATGTATTTATAGTGTAGTGTCAGGGTTTGTTTTGTCCCTGTTACCCCAGTTGATATTTCAAAGTTCATTTTGGAATTTTTTCGTTTGAAACATATCATTCAAGATGTTTTTCTAGTGTTGTGTCGGGATTTGAATTTTCAGTGTTACCTCAGTTGATGTTCCAAAGTGCTTCTTGGAATTTAGAGATAACAGGTCTTTTCTTAAAATAACAAATTGTTTCTAATTGTGAAAATAATAGGAGGTAGCATGGCCGCTCATGCTAACCTAAGTTAAATGAACCTAACTTAAACCTAGTTAACTTAATGTAATTAAGAAGTTTTCAAGCAGATAACCTCTTAGCGTAAACAGAAAATTGTTACTTCTGAAAAAATTCTATCTTTGATGGAAAACTTGCTGCTATTAGAAAAAAATTTTTACTATCAAGAAAAAATCTGTTATTTCCAAAGACATTTGATTGTATTAAGTAAAACTTTGTTAGTACTAAGGAGAAAGTTGTTACTTCGTAGATAAAATTTGTTACTGTTAAGAAAAAACTTGCTAACTCTAGTTGAAAACTTGTTATCATAGACAGAAACAATTGTTACTTCTCAGAGAAGTATCTTATCTTTGACAGAAAACTTGATGTTATTATAAAAACTTTCTTACTATTAAGAAAAAAAGCCTTTACTTCCAAGAGACACTTGATAGTATTAAGTAAGACTTTGGTAGTAATAAGGAATGAAAGTTGTTGTTTTGAAAAGAAAATTTGTTAGTGTTAAGAAAAACTTGCTTCTTGTAACAGAAAACTTGCTAGCATAGACATACAATTGTTACTTCTAAGAGAAATTGGTTATCTTTGACAGAAAACTTGTTGCTATTAGAAAAAAAGGTGTTTCTTCGAACAGACAATTTTTTAGTGTTAAGAAGAAGTTACTATTTCTAACAGAAAACTTGGTAGAATTAACAGAAAATTGTTACTTCTAATAGAAAATTGTTATCTTTGACAGAAATCTTGTTGCTATTAGAAAAACTTTGTTACTATTAAGGAAAAAAAATTGTTACTTCGAATAGAAACTTACTTCTTCTAACAGAAAATTTGTTAACATAGTCAGAAAATTCTTACTTCTAAGAGAAAATTGTTATCTTTGAGGAAAACTTGCTGTTATTTGAAAAAAAATTTTACTATTAAGAAAAAACCTGTTATCTGCAGAAGAAATATAATAATATTAAGTAAAAGTAAAATTTTGATTGGAGAAGTTAGGGTAAGTGCTGTGTAATAGAGGGAGGGGAGGGGGGTTTGTTTGATTTGAAATCACTTTGACTCTTAAATAGGGTACTATAACTTCCAATTTCATATCAAATAAGCCCCAATTGATGTTTATTTCGGCCGCCCATTCAGCAAAAACCTTTTATGGCCTCGTAATATAGCTTACAACCCTATCCCCACGGCGGTGGGGGGGGGGTTGTCATTCCTAGAGACCAATTTCAGTGATTCCAATTTCTCCCAATTTCAGTGAGATGCATTTGATGAAAGGAGGGGTTGTAGGAGAGCAGGGGAAGGGGTCTAAATCCCGTCCATCACTTTTGACGCTTAAAAAGTAACTAGAACTTTCAGTTTTCAACCAAATGAACCTCTTATAAAGTTAAACAACCATCCCTTCCATAAAAACCTTAAATACCCCTTGGGCATAAATTAAAAGCCTTTACAACCCCAATCTCTGGGGTTTGTTTCAACCCTAAAATCCTTCTTATTTGATGCTTATACTATTTTGAATAGAATAGCTATCTCAAAATTTCTATTAGATACACTTCAGGACAATATGACGTATATGTAGGGGGGAGAGGTAGCTGTCCTCCGATTGTTTTACTTTTAAAAAGAGCACTGGAGCGTCTAATTATCAATCCAATGAGCCCCCTCCGAAGCTTATATGACCGCTCTTTCTAGAAAAACCTTATATGTTTCCATGGCATAACTTATAACCTTTGCCCGGCGGGCTGGGGGGGGGGATTTATTATCATCAAAGACATAATTTTCAGACCTCTCAAATACGTTGAACAAAATGGCTATCGTAAAGTTTTGATTTTAAGTGTTTGGGGAAATTTTGGGTGTGGGGGGGTTTGCCCTCTGATCACTTTTGAATAATAAAAAAGGCACTAGTCCTCTCAATTTCCATTCCAATCAAATGAACCCTGTTTGAAGCTTCTACGACAAAAATTTATATAAAAACCTCATATGCCTCAAGGGCATAACTTAATACCCTTGTGCTGAGGGCAAATGATAGGCGTGAGGGGGACTGATTCCACCTCCGATTACTTTCGACTATTAAACAAGGCAATATGACTTTCAATTTCCAATCGAATGAGCCGTTTTTGTAGTTTTTACGACACCGCTTTATATAAAAACCTTATACGCCCCCAAGGCAAAACTTACAACCTTTGCCCTGAGGGTTTTGGGGGGGGGGAGGGGTTGTCATACTCAAAGACGTAATTTCCGGACCCTTCAATTACACTCAACAAATTGTCTATATAAAAATTTTGATCGAAAGTGTTTGGTGAAATGATGGGCTTGGGCGGGGGAGCGCATTTGCCCTTTGATCACCTTTGACTATTAATAAGGGCACTATCCCTCTCAATTCCCGATTGAATAAGCCCCATTTAAAGTTTTTACTACAATACATTCAATAAGAACCTTATATGCCCCCAGGGCATAACTTACAACCTTTGTCCTGGGGAGGGGGGGGGGGTTGTCATCCTCAGAAATAATTTCCGGTCCTATCAACTGCGTTGAACAAAACTGCCATCTCAAAATTTTGATTGCATGTGTTTTGGGAAATGGTGGGCGTGAGAGGGGGGTTATTTGCCCTCCGATCACTTTCGACTATTAGAAACGGGACTAGTCCTTTGAATTTCCAATCGAATGAGCCCTTTATGAAGTTTCTATGACAACGCTTCCTATAAAAACTTTATATGCCATCAGGGCATAACTTGCAAACCTTGCCCTTATGGCTGGGGGGGGGGGGGGTATTCTCCTCCTCAAAGAAATTACTTCCAGATCTTTCAACTACGTTGAACAAAATGCCTATCTCAAAATTTTGATTGGTTGTGATTGAAGAAATGGTGGGCGTGAGAGGGGGGTTAGTTGCCCTCCAATCATTTTCGATTATTAAAAAGGACAATAGCCCTTACAATTTCCAATCGAATGAGCCCTTTTTGAAGTTTCTACGATCATCCTTTCTATATAAACCTTATATGCCCCCAGGGCACAACTCACAACCCTTGCCTTGAGGCCTCTGAGGAGGGGGGGGGGGTCCTCAAAGACATAATTTCCGGATCTTTCAACTACATTTAACAAAATGGCTATCTCAAAATTTTTATTGGATGTGTTTGGGGAAATGGTGGGCGTGGAAGGGTTGTTAGTGGCCTTCCAATCACTTTCGGTTATTAAAAAAGGCACAATCCCTTCCAATTTCTAATCGAATGAGTCCTTTTGGAAGTCTCTACGTGCACTGGTCTATAATAAAGAAAAATTTCTTACTTCGAAGAGACAATTTGTTAGTTTTAACAGAAATCTTGTTAACATAGTCAGAAAATTATCACTTCTAAGAGAAAATTGTTATCTTTGATGGAAAATTTGCTGCTACTAGAAAAAATTTGCTACTATTAATAAGAAAACCTGTTACCTTCATGAAAATTTGATAATATTAAGCAAAAATTTGATAGTATTAAAGCAAAAGTTGTTAATTGGAAGAGAAAATTTGTTAGTGTTAGGAAAAAATTACAACTTCTAAAGGAAAATCTGGTAGCATTAACATATAGTTGATACATCTAAAAGAAACTTGTAACTTCTGACGAAAAACCTACTATCATTAGAAAAAAAATTTTACTATTAGTAAAAAGCTGTTACCTCCATGAGACATTTGATCGTAGTAAGTAAAAGTTTGTTACTATTAAGAAAAAATTGTTACTTCGAAGAGAAAATTTGTTAATGCTAGGAGAAAATTGCTACTTCTAACAGAAAACTTAATAGCATTAACAGAAAATTGTTAATTCTTAGAGAAATTTTTATCTTTGACGGAAAACTTGGTGCTATTAAACAATTTTTACTATTAAGAAAAAGCTGTTAACACCATGAGAAATTTGATCGTATTAAGTAAAAGTTTGTTTATATTAAGGAAAAAAAGTTCTTACTTCGAAGAGAAAATTTGTTAGTGTTAAGAAAAAGTTGCTAGTTCTAACAGAAAACTTGGTACCATTAACAAAAAATTGTTACTTCAAAGAGAAATTTGTTATCTTTGACGGAAAACATGTTGCTATTAGAAAAACTTTGTTACTATGAAGTAAAAACTTGTTGTTACTTCGAAGATAAAATTTGTTAGTGTTAAGGAAAAGTTACTTCTTCTAACAGAAAATTTGTTAGCATAGCCAGAAAATTGTTACTTCGAAGAGAAAATTTGTTAGTGCTAAGAAAAACTTTCTAGTTCTAACAAAAAACTTGGTAGTATTAACAGAAAATTTATACTTCTAAGAGAAATTTGTTATCTTTGACGGAAAACTTGGTGCTAATAGAAAAAACTTTGTTACTATTAAGAAAAAAATTGTTTTTTCAAAGAGAAAATTTTTTAGTGTGAAGAAAAACTTACTTCTTCTAACAGAAATCTCGTTAGCATAGTCAGAAAATTTCTACTTCTAAGAGAAATTCGTTATCTTTGACGAAAAACTTGCTGCTATTATCGTTTGAAACATTAACAGAGGTAACACTGAGAAGGCAAAACACGATATAACACTACAAAAATGAGAAGGCTAAGTCATATGTTTCGAAGGGAAAGAAAACTTCCAAATTGCACTTTGAAGACATCAATTGTGGTGACACAGTCAAGATAAGCTACAACACTACAAAAAAACTTGAGTCGTACTTTTCATACGAAAAACTTCCAAAATACACTTTGAAACATCAATAGAGATAACACTGACAATATAAAACACGAAACATTACTATTAAAATTTTCTGAGTCATACGTTTATACCCAAAAAATTTCAAGATGCACTTTGAAACATCAACTGAGGTAACACTGACAATTTAAATCCAGACCGAGCACTAGAAAAACATCTTGTCTGCTACGTTTACGACGAAAAAATTCCAAAATGAACTTCAAAACATCAATTGAGCAACAAAGAACAAGAAAAGCCCTGTCACAACAGATTAAAAACATCGTGATTCATAGTCAGCGAGTGAGAAAACTCCACAAACCATATTCAAACATCAATAGTTGTCACGCAGTTAAGATAAAGCACGCCACAAAACTACAAAATATGTTGAATCCTATGTTTCAAATGAGAAAAACTTCCAAAATGCAATATGAAACATCAATAAAGGTAGCACTGACAAGATAAACCCTGACGCAACACTATAAAAATATCTTGAGTTATACGTTTCCTATGAAAATAATGCACTTAGATACATCAAGAGACGTAACACTGATAAGGTAAAGCAAGACACAACACTATGAATACATCCTGAGTTATACGATTTAAACGAGAAAGCTTCCAAATGCGCTTTGAAGCATCAACGCTCGTAACAGTGATACAAAAAACCACGACACAACACTAGAAAAACAACCAAGTATGTCTCCCTCGAGGCTGAATTTTCTCATGCCCTGGATCTATTAAACCCCAGGAAAATAGTAAAAATTATGCGAAAATGATAAAAAATGGAAAAATCTATCCTAAGATGGTAAGTACTCGGGCCATAAACCTTGGGAAACATTATATATATGAAGTAAATGTTAAAATATTGAAGATAATCACTTAAATCTTTAAATTCTTGTATATCTATCGTCAAAATTTCCCTGCAGTGGGCCGGGTGCGTAATGCCATGATAGTGTGATGTGTTTTGTGGAGTATCACGAATGGCATCGCTTGCAAAAAACAAGAATTACCGGATTAAAGCATAATTCTTAACAAATAAAGCTTTTTGCGTAATTTTTCCTGGTAGTGGCGGGGGGGCTGGTGGATCAGGGGTTATGTGAGAGAATCTTCCGATGGAGAAAGTTTTCATGGGGGAAGGGACACTAATATGAAGGAAGCGTCCGATTTCCTAGCATTATTAAAAAAAAACGATAAGAAATTAAATAAATAAAAAACAAGTTTTCAACAGAGAAACTTTTCAACTGAAAACTATTCAACATCAAAACTCAAAACGAACAAAACTATTACGTATATCATTGGGTACACTCCCAAGTCAATACCTCGCTTAATTAACGGCCTTTGTGATTAAGGAGTCATTCTTTAAGACTTGGAACAAAATTCGAAATTTAGCGTAAAGAGTGAGGGGGAGAACCCCCGCATACATGTAACAAAATTATACGAATATAGAAGTTCGGAACGTAAGTTAATTCGTAAATTACGAATATTTATTGTTAATAAAACGTTCGTAAATAAAAATAAGCGGTCTATTGCCCTTTTTATGTAACCAAAAAATTGGAGGGCAACTAGGTCCGCTCCCGCCCCTTTTTTCTCAAAATCGTCCGATCAAAATTCTGAGAAAGCTATTCAGCCAAAAAATAAAATTAATATGCAAATTTCGTTTTGGTTATTAATGTGCGATGAGACAAAATCAAAACCTGCGTTAATTAAAAAACGTTCAGAAATTAAATAAAAAAATATGTTTTTTCAAACCGAAAGTTAGGAAAGTAAGAAAACGTTCGTAAATAAAACTAAAATAGTTTCGAGAAAGCCATTTAACCAAAAAAAGTAAAATTAATATTCAAATTTTGTTTTAGTTATTCATGTACGGTGAGCCAAAATCAAAACCTGCATTAATTCAAAAACGTTAAGAAATTAAATATAAAAAAACAATTTTTTTAACTGAAAGTAAGGAACGACATTAAAACTTAAAACGAACAGAAATCACTCCGTATGTGAAGGGTTGTCCCCTCCTCAACGCCCCGCTCTTTACGCCAAAGTTTTTTTATTGTTTTAAAAGTAGAGTTGTGAGAAAGAGTCAAACTTACGCATAAAGAGCGAAGCGTTGAGGAGGGGACAGCTCCTTTCAAATACTGAATGATTTCTGTTCGTTTTAAGTTTTGATCTCGCTCCTTACTTTCTCTTTAAAACAAATTGTTCTTTTTGTTTAATTTTATGGGAAAGCAATGGGGTCTTCTTCGTTTATTAGAACTAAATGCATTGGCTCTTTCAGAATTTTGGTATGATGGCATTATAGCCCTATTTGAACCAAAATTGCTATTTTGCAACCCAAAAAGGCAAAATTCGGCACCCTCCTGCGCTGTGATGTCTTTCGTTAATCAAAAGGAGTCGTAAAACTAAAATTATTGCCCATTTTCGATTTTGCCCATTTCCAACATTCTAAGAAGACGATGACCCATCATGGAAAAAGAACAGAAAAACCGCATCCTTCTCGGCAAAACTCTTAAATTTTGTGTTTTGAAAAAAAAGGCTTGACACATCCGCCTAAGGGCAAAACATCGTCTCTTAAAAACAACTTTTGGCAAGATCACATGCGTTTTATAAGGTGTTTCCCTTTTTTCTAAAATTTTGCAGATTTTATTGGTATAGAAATTATTGGTTCGATTTTGCCCATTTCCAACATTCTAAGAAGACTCACTCAGTACGATGACCCATCATGAAAAAAGAACAGAAAAACCGCATCCTTCTCGGCAAAACTCTTAAATTTTGGGTTTTGAAAAAAAAGGCTTGACACATCCGCCTAAGGGCAAAACATCGTCTCTTAAAAACAACTTTTGGCAAGATCACATGCGTTTTATAAGGTGTTTCCCTTTTTTCTAAAATTTTGCAGATTTTATTCTGCAAAATCATAGGCAGCTCAATAGCGCTGCCTAAGTACAGAACAATGAGGGCACAATGTTTTATTGTTATCTTTTTTTGGTTTCTTTTAAACCAGTGGACTTCGTATCGAAGGAGTTGTCGTAGAGACTTCCAAAAGGACTCATTCGATTAGAAATTGGAAGGGATTGTGCCCTTTTTAATAACCGAAAGTGATTGGAAGGCCACTAACAACCCTTCCGCGCCCACCATTTCCCCAAACACATCCAATAAAAATTTTGAGATAGCCATTTTGTTCAATGTAGTTGAAAGATCCGGAAATTATGTCTTTGAGGACCCCCCCCCCCTCCTCAGAGGCCTCCGGGCAAGGGTTGCGAGTTGTTCCCTGGGGGCATATAAGGTTTATATAGAAAGGATGATCGTAGAAACTTCAAAAAGGGCTAATTCAATTGGAAATTGAAAGGGCTAGTCCCATTTTTAATAGTCGAAAATGATTAGAGGGCAGCTAACCCCCCTCTCACGCCCACCATTTCGTCAAACACATCCAATCAAAATTTTGAGATAGGAATTTTGTTCAACGTAGTTGAAAGATCTGGAACTTATGTCTTTGAGGAGGAGAACCACCCCCCCCCCCCACAGCCCTAAGGGCAAGGTTTGCAAGTTATGTCCTGAGGGCATATAATGTTTTTACAGAAAGCGTTGTCAAAGAAACTTCAAAAAGAGCTCATTCTATTGGAAATTGAAAGGACTAGTCCCATTTTTAATAGTCGAAAGTGATTGGAGGGCATCTAACCCCCCTCTCACGACCACAATTTCCCCAAACACATCCACTCAAAATTTGAGATAGCAGTTTTGTTCAACGTAGTTGATAGGACCGGAAACTATTTCTGAGGATGACAAACCCCCTCCCCAGGGCAAAGGTTGTAAGTTATGCCCTGGGGGCATATAAGGTTCTTATTGAATGTGTTGTAGTAAAAACTTTAAAAAGGGCTTATTCAATCGGGAATTTAGAGGGAAAGTGCCCTTATTACTAGTGAAAGGTGATCAGAGGGCAAATGCGCTCCCCCTCCCACGCCCATCATTTCCCCAAGCACTTTCAATCAACATTTTTATATAGACAATTTGTTGAGTGTAGTTGAAGGGTTCAGAAATTATGTCTTTGAGTATGACAACCCCTCCCCCCCCCAAATCCCTAAGGGCTAAGGTTGTAAGTTTTGCCTTGAGGGCGTATAAGGTTTTTATAGAAAGCGGTGTCGTAAAAATTTCAAAAAGGGCTCATTCGATTGGAAATTGAAAGTCATATTGCCTTATTTAATAGTCGAAAGTAATCGGAGGTGGAATCAGCCCCCCCCTTACGCCTATCATTTGCCCTCAGCACAAGGGTATTAAGTTATGCCCTTAAGGCATATTAGGTTTTTATAGAAATTTTTGTCGTAGAAGCTTCAAACAGGGTTCATTTGATTGGAATGGAAATTGAGAGGACTAGTGCCTTTTTTATTATTCGAAAGTGATCAGAGGGCAAAAGACCCCCCCCCCCCCACGCCCACAATTTCTCCAGACACTTACAATCAAGACTTTGAGATAGACATTTTGTTCAACGTATTCGAAAGGTCTGGAAATTATGTCTTTGAGGATAACAAATCCCCCCAACCCTCAGGGCAAGGGTTGTAAGTTATGCCATGGAATTATATAAGGTTTTTCTAGAAAGAGTGGTCATATAAGCTTTGGAAGTGGCTCATTGGATTGATAATTAGACGCTCCAGTGCTCTTTTTAAAAGTAAAAGTAATCGGAGGACACCTATCTCCCCCCCCCTACATATACGTCATATTGTACTGAAGTGTATCTAATAGAAATTTTGAGATAGCCATTATATTCAAAATAGTATAAATATCACATAACAAGGATTTTAGGGTTGAAAAAAACCCAAGAGATTGGGGTTGTAAAGGGTTGTAATTTATGTCCAGGGGGTATTTAAGGTTTTTATGGAAGGGGCGGTTGTTTAACTTTAGAAGAGGTTCGTTTGGTTCAAAATAAAAAGTTTTGGTTAATTTTAAAGCGTCAAAAGTGATGGACGGGATTTAGACCCCTTCCCCCACTCTCCTACAACCCCTCCTTTCATCAAATGCATCTCACTGAAATTGGGAGACAGCTAATTTTTAAAAAAAAAGGCCAAAGAATGTATAATAACGTCTCTAGGAATGACACAACTCCCCCCTCTCCCCAGCGCCTTGGGGATAAGGTTGTAAGCTATATTACGAGGCCGTAAAAGGTTTTTGCTGAATGGGCGGCCGTATAAACATCAGTTGGGGCTTATTTGATATAAAATTGGAAGTTATAGTACCCTATTTAAGAGTCAAAGTGATTTCAAATCAAACAACCCCCCCCCCCCTCTATGCTCAGCACTTACCCTAACATCTCCAATCAAAATTTGAAGATAACATTTATATTCATCGTAGTTGAAGGTTTGTAACAATATGTCTTTGGGGAATACACCCCCCCCCCCGTACAGTTTCAGGCAATGGGTTGTAAGTTATACCCTTGGAGCATATGAGGTTTTTATAAAAAGGGTGGTTGTATATACTTTGGACGGCACACATTGGATTCGAGATCATAAGTTCTAGTGCCCTTTTTAAGAGTCGAAGTGATCAAAGGGCAGATGCCCCCCTCCCACATGCACACAAACACGTCGGGTTTTCCTGAGATGTATCCAATTGATATTTTGATACAGTCCTTTCATTCAAAATAGCCCAAATATCACTTAACTAGGCTTTTGAGGTTGATACAAACCACCAGAGCCTGAGGGTGAAGGTTATAAGTTATACCCCCGGGGTATTTAAGATTCTTATGGAAGGGATGGTTGTATAAGCTTTAGAAGTGGCTCATTTGGTTGAAATTAGAAGTGCTGATTCCCTTTTAAGATTCAATAGTGATGGAGGTCAATTAATGCACACCCCCCCCACTACCCCTCTTTTCACCAAATGCATCTGATTGAAATTGTACGATGGTAATTTTGTTTAAAATAGTCCAAAGAACACAGATCAATGCTTTCAGGGTTGGCACACACCCCCCCCAGAGCCCTGGGGGAAGGGCTTTAAGTTATTCCCTGGGGGCATATAAGGTTTTTATGGAATAGTTGGTCGTATTAAATTCAGACGGGTCTCAATTAATTTTAAATTGGAAGGGTATAGTGCCCTTTTAAGAGTCAAAGTGATCTGAGAGAAACTTCCCCTGCACACGCCCATCATTTCCCATAACAAACATCCTAATAAAGTTTTGAGGCATCAGTTTTTCCAGTATTATTGAAAGGTTCAGTAATAATATGTAGCAATAGTTGTAGTAGCAGTAGTGGCATTAGTATAAGCATATAAATAGTACCCTTTTTTCAATATCCCCTTCAACACACGATGAAATTTTCAACCTAATACCATCAACCAATACTTTACTGAAAAAAATTCTTTTAGATGTTTTCACTTTTATAACTTTGTGAAATCAAAAATTTATCAAGATGTTGAGGAATAGATATTAGCATATATATATTACAATGACAATGTACATTCATTTGAATTTTTTTCAGTAAAGTACAAATTATATTCTGGCTTTTAGAAAGCATTGGGGTCTTGAAACCTACTCATAATAGTGTCTGCTCGTTTTGAGTTTGACTCTGTTGTTTATTTTAATTTCTGTTTCTTTTGGGTTTCATATATTTATTGATACTGATTTATAGTAGCTGTATGCTTGGTAGATAATTTGATTCTATTTTTGTTCATTTTTCGTTTAATGGAATTCTTTACGTTTTTTTTAAAAACTTATTTTGTGGAAAGATTTTTTTAATTAATCAACATTAAAAGCAAATTATGCAAGTGTACTCGTATACAGTTCATTTACATGAATAATGTTAGTGCTATTTAAAAGTAATTTCGTGCTACATTTCTTCTGCAAAAGCGAATATAGCTTTGAGAGACAGATTGGTAGATACTTCATTAGTTACTAAACCGTAAAACAGGAATATCACATCTACATTTACAAAAAAAATGTAAATTGACAACAAAAGAAACGTGAAATAAACAAGAGAAAATACAAAACAGAAAAAGAACTGCGGATAAAACCGACTGCAAACTAAATAATAAACATATCACTTTAGAAATCAACTATGAACGACCAAGAAAATTCACAAGCACTAAGTATATACCAATTGAAAGGAAAAAAGATTAACAGTGGATTTAAACCTTCTATCAAATTCGAGGGAGGAATAGAATAATTAACCCATTCAAAGAGGAAAATAACGATTTTCACCATCACCATACAAGCAGATT
This sequence comes from Artemia sp. Qi Xiang Cuo, assembly GCF_049724085.1. NCBI lineage: Eukaryota > Metazoa > Arthropoda > Branchiopoda > Anostraca > Artemiidae > Artemia > Artemia sp. Qi Xiang Cuo. The sequence continues at coordinate 18,277,422 of NC_142800.1, forward strand.
GGAGTACAAATTTTTCCAATTCTACGTAGAATTCCTTAAATGCTATAAGTAATTTTACAATATTTGAGAAAATATTTTATAGTCATATAGCACTAAAACAATACTTTACACGGCCGTGGTTGTCAGGTTTTCTTGGATAAATAAATCCAAGAAAAAATATAAATCCAGCATAAATAAATATAAAAATGAAATAGTAAAAAACAAAAAGACATTAGTCAAAATTAGTCCGAAACGGCTAACCGGGGATAATTTAATTCTAGTTCTTTCATTTGTTGTGCAAAGTTTTTACTCAATTAAGTTACATTCATTAATTTTGTTAGCTAGGTTAAATTTTTAGTGGCCCAGATGGTGGGGACTAGCCCAACCATGCAGCCCTGCACGAAATTAAAAGGGACGGAGAAAAATTGATTTTCCTGTCATATTATAAACGACATTATTAGATATTGTTATCGTAAGGCCCTTGTATTGTCAAATAAAAAAGGAAATTCTCAAATTGTTTCATCGTATACAGATATAAAAACACAATTGCCAACGACGGGAGAATATAAATGAAAGATTTTCTTTAAAGGATATAAGAATATTTGGCGCGTATAGAAAATAATTAAACTATAGTTAAAACTCCTGGCTGTTGAAAAGCGAGTTATTTAAAACATACAGTTGTTTGCGGCAAATAATTGAACAAATGTACCAATACAAAGGATTAAGATAAAGATACGTTACTTCAGATATCTTACAAAGAATGTTCCTCTCTCCCTATCTTTCTCTTTCTCTTTCTTTCTCTCTCTCTCTCTCTCCTTCTCTCTCCCTATCCCTATCTCTCACTTGTGTACTTGTTCTAGATAATTTCGGAGACCACACTGCCTTTCCATGACGATAAATAAAAGTTCAAATAAGGATAAAATCCTTTTAATAGACAGTGTTTCATAAACAGTGATAAAAATTCACAAAAAAATACCAGATATTTCGGTCACATATGCAGTGACCGTCATCAGTAGTAAAACTAAACAAAAACAATTTAAAAAAAGGTTTATATAAAAAATCAAATAAAAATACATATCGTTTATTTCTCTAATTGTTTTCAAAGCAAAGGCGGAAGCTTGCCTCTTTGACCTTCTTGGATTCGGTTCATTAGCGTTCAATGATATAACACTTGGACAGAGGTCAACTACATTGGGTGAATTGAACTGTACTCTGTCAGATTTTAATAAATTATCGTAGATAGAATTTAGCCCAAATTCAACTATTTCACGATTCAAAGCAATGTTCTTGAATAAGACTTTCTTAATTTCAAGAGTTTCACGAAAATTTTGCTTTAAACCCCGATCCCTAGAAATCAAAGAGACATTATCATCACTGTCTATTAAAAGGATTTTACCCCTATTTGAACTTTTATTTATTGCACTTGTTCTGAATATAAAAATGGAATCGGGCATCTTAAATATGGTGTAATTTGAATGATAGAGTCATTTGTATACAAAATATGGCTTTATCCCAAGGTATTTTGACATAGAGCCCAAAAACACCCGCCAGCTTCGGAAAAATAGTAGGAAACAAAAAGAAAACAGTCCTTTACAGATTAGCAGGATAAACCTGAAAATAAGCTGATTTAAGTTCGAGCCACCTAAAGAAAATTCCCTTTATTCCGCTAAAGGTAAAGTTAAAAATGTTTTTCAATAACAGTGGGTTCACAAAACCCAAAAAAATCTCAGAGGCCTTCAACGCTAAACCCGATACACAAATACACCAATACACCAAACACCAATACAAAGGATAACGATACATTAACTTAATTATCTAATATAGAATCTCTTTCTCTCTCTCTCTTTCTTTCTCTCTCCCTTTCTCTCACTTATGTACTTATTTTGAATTAAAAAATGGAAATAGTCTTCGTAAATATTTTGTAATTTTAGGTAAATATGTCTCTTTATGCTAAGAGCTAACTCCTTCTAAATCCCAAGCTTCTATTTGTCCAACCTAAAATTTTGTTAAATTTAAAACCGAAGTAGCTTCACCCTGGGTCCAGAACTAAAAGAAAAATTTAGGTAAAACCAAAGAAACTCGTTAGAAATTCTTCGTATTAGAAATGTGAATAGAAATATTTCTCTGTAAGGTCAAACCAACGAATTTGGCCATGCTCAGCAATTAATACAATCAAAAATAACCTAACGGAAATAGAAGCTGGTTCTCATAGCATTAGAGATAATAAGGTGAATTTACAGTCTTGTATTAACAAAAACATTCAGGGATAAGGGGACTGGAAATATAGCTAGAAACGAAAAAAAACTGCAGTTAATAGATTAGCAGGTTAAATCTATAGATACATTCATTTAGGGGTAAATATCTAGGTGGCGCAATAATTTAGCTAGGATGAAAGTAAAAACATCATTTGTTACCTTTTTAATGCTCTTTCATAATTAAAGAATAGCTTTTAGGGCTAGTTGCATCTTGAGCCCTTAAGGGGACCCCTAATTTATTTCATTTATGTAACCCCACATTGAAGTTAGCAACACTAGTTGAGTTATTGAAAAGTAGTTACAAACATATCACTAGTTTATAAATAAGTTTTTCAAGAGTAATATATTTCGAAAATATTTATTTATAACAATTCAAACCTTTATTAGGCAACTCAAATATAAACCGTTTTCCTACCGTTTCAAGTTTTTCGAATGCCGTCGATAAAAAGTAGCGCTGAATTTTGCGATTTGAAACTTTGCCATCGACAATTCAGGGTATATTCCAATTCAGGGTATACATTTGCACATTAGTATTGATTCAGAGTTCAAAGTGAATGCTTCTGTCATAAATGAGATATTTTATTAACATTATTAAACCAGTAAGCTTTTTCAGTGAGTTCTAATCCCAGTGAAGCTAGTTAGATATCGAAATATTTGTCAAAAGATTATAGCTCCTGACCTATAATAAAACATTTGCTTAATCTACTAACCTAGTTTCTGGACATTTATTTATATTTTGTAAAAGTGGTCTGAATTCGATTTTTTTTTTCAGTGATAATATTGGAGATTAGCCATCAAGCAGTGCAATTTTAAATAAATAGGACATCTGATATTTAGAGGCATTTACGCTGCAATTGAGGTGGGGAAAGAAAAGTTAGCAGAAGAGGGGTGGAGAGCTGTTAGCAAGAGCGGTGGGACCCGCTGGGCTTGCCCCTTAAATTGCGGGGACAAGGTAGACAACCTTCAACGCTTCACTTGCTTCTCTTACCAGAAAAATATTGAATGTATAGTTCATCCCGTAAATATCTGTCTTGAATTCGATATTATTAATTATCAAAGAAATTGGTGAATGTATTTTGGACTTAATCCAGATTAACGAAATGAAAACTGTGCTAGTATTGAATCCAGTTTTAAACTTGGTCTCTCGGTGCATGACAAAGGGTATTAAGACGGATATGTTCGTTAACAAAGGAATAGAGCTTTTTGATCATGCCAGTATTATGGAAGCCAAAAAAAACTGCTGTGGACTTACTATGAGGGTGAACTCGGATATGACGAACGATTACGCGAATGCAAAAAGGACTATGTTAACTTGACGGATATTGCAAAAGCAATATTGCGCTGTTCTAAGGACGGTACAGATCTACCGACTTTCATTATTCTAAAACCGGAGTCTGTTCCCACGTGTGGTGACGAAATTACAGTCTGTATTACTACCAAAGCGAACGAAATGACGAGAAAAAAGGACAATGAGCTGCAACAGTTTTCCCGCAAGTTAGTTACTCTGAACAATGGTTCTAAAGTTATTGCTGATTCCAAGAATCAGTCTACAGCCTCCTCGTCGGTACCTAAAATACCAAATGTGGAAAAACAGCTGTTCTTGGTTGTCGTGAAGAATATGCCTCCCGAGTTAGACGATCCAGGAAAGCGTAAGGACTTTATAACAAGCTTGGCACCGGGTGATACAACATTAGCGGATGCAGTGCTCAGGCGGAGAAATAAGGAATGGCAACTGTCAGTCTCTTCGAAGCAGGCAGTAGAAAAAGTCTCGGCTGCCCTCATAAGTACCAATAAAACTGACAATCGACTTCTTAATTCCACGTTCATTGGTATAGTGAAACGTCTCCCCAGCAACGTGACGGAGGACCTTCTGAAAAGTATGTCAAAAGACTGTAAAAAAGCAATCAAGTGCGGCAATTCGCAACAGTTTAAAATGTATTACGCCTCTAAAAGTGCATTGTCCGCTGCCTTAACGAACCCAATTAAAATTGGTTTCGAACTACTCCGTCTAGAAGAATTCTGCTTTTTGCCTCAAAGGTGTTATCGGTGTCATCATGTGGGGACATAGCGGCGGACTGTAAGGAAGCTGAAACTTGTAGCCGCTGTGGAGAGACTGGCCGCACAAGCTCCCCTGAGAACCCTTGTCAAAATCCTACTTGATGCCTGAATTGCAATTAGACTAGGCACACATCTTATTACTATGCCTGTTCTGATAACAGAAAAACCTTGAAAGAGGGATCACGCTCCCAAAATGTGTAGTATTCTGTCTTGGAATATAATTGGGAAAACACTTGAGAAAACAGCTCTGCTTGATACTATAAGCCTAACAAATGAAGTAATTTGTATACAAGAGCACCTGCTCTCCGAGGACAATACTAACCTGCTCAAGTTCTCAAGTCCACTCCAGTGTTTTATTCGGCCAGCTGAACGTGTGAAATCCAGAGGTCGGCCATCTGGTCGCTTAGCCACTTTGGTGAGAAAGTCTGTTCAGGCTGAACTTTTAGCATCAAGTAAACACTTCCTCGCTGTTAAAGTTCGCGATACTGTGATAATAAACATCTATATCCCTACTAATTATAGATCTAGCCTCTCGGACAGCAAGCTCACGGCTGCATGTACTCAGCTAAGCCGTTTCGTGAAGGCTCAAATTCCTGGGAATACAAAAATTCTATTAATAGGAGACTTCAACTCCGACCTACTTAATACCGAATCTGAAAGGACTCAAATTGTTATAGGTTCCCTTTCTGATCAGTTAAATGTCTTTGATAAGGACAAACCTTATACATTTATCAGTGTTGCCAACACCGTCTCAAATCTTGACCATGTGTTAACGAACTTCCCGGTGAGTGACGAAGTAAAAGTTGCAGCTGATGGTTCATACTTTGACCATTTGCCTTTATCATTGTCAATAACACTGGACGGTCCAAAGTTGTCGGGTCCGTGCAAATCCTAATGGAGAGTATACAGTGACTGGAAACAAGTGTCGAATGATCTCTTTGCGGCTACTTCTGGCGATATCCTGAGTAAAGTAAAAGTTCCCTTTTATCTCCTGCAAAGAAATGAAAACTCGTATTGCAGTGAAAGTGAAATACGTCTGCAGTTCAACATGTACTGTGCAGAAATATCACAAGCTCTGAGTATCGCGGAGAGTTTAGCAGTTCCTGTGAAGTGTATCCGAAATAGATCGCAGGTAAAAGGGTGGTCTAGAAATCCGGAACTAGCGGTGGCTTGTGCGTCGGCGAAGCTATGGCTGAAAGTTTGGCATGATAGCGGGAAGCCACGAAGTGGAATAGTGAACGAGATTCAAATCTATATTAAACGAAAGTTCAATAAAGCGTTAGATGCCCACCGTGCAACCCCCAAAGAAATTTTTTTGCAAAAGCTCAGTAAGAGTCCGAACCTTATTTGGTCGCTTCGGTCTAAGCCTGAAGAAGCTAAGCCTACGTCTAATATTTCTGCTAATCAGCGGAGTACTTACTTTGAGTCTGAGTTCAAAGCGCCTGATCCAGTTCTGCAGTCTAATTACGAGAATGAGCTGGTTTCTATGCTTACCGACACCTTCGACAATTTCTCAGTGTCACCGGTCACAATTTGCCAGGCCATTAAAAAGCTGAAAAACGTATACTCAAAAGGCTGCGATAGTATTTGTGCTCTACATATTTCTTTAGGAGGTTATGTTCTTTACCATCATATTGCCCTCCTGTTTCAGATGATTTTGACACAAGGGATAGTCCCGAGTTGCTTTAGTGTGGGTATGGTTATCCCGCTATTAAAGAGGGGGAAGGCAGCCGAACAGACTTCTTCGTATCGGCCAGTAACGATATCTTCAGTATTTTTTTAACTATTCGAAATTGTTTTGTTTGATGAGATTTATGATAACTGTGAGATGCCTCCACACCAGTTTGGTTTTCGAAAAGGCCTTGGGTGCACCCATGTACTTTATCTTCTTGCTAGCATATTACTTGATGCTCATCTCTCGCGAGAAACTTTGATCTTAGGATAGTATGATGTCAGGAGAGCTTTTGACTTTGGGATTCATGCCCAGATTTTGGTTGAGCTGTGTAAGCGAGGCGTGCGTTCTTCTATTGTAAGGTCACTACATGATACGTATAGGAAACTCAAGCTTCGTGGTCGCTTGCAAGATGGTGAGCTTAGTGGGGAGATATCCGTACATAAGGGAATTAAGCCAGGGGCTATAACGTCTCCTACTTTGCATAATAACAGTGTTAATGATGCACAACAGGTTATCTCTCCGAGTTTTATTTGCAAGCATATTGACTTGTCACTTCTGGGTTTTGCAGATGATCTTTAAATCTGTCTCGGTTACTTTCTTCATTAGAAAATAATTTCTCGCGTCTTGAAAAAAGTTATGCTGATATTGGTTTGCAGTTTAATGTAGAAAAGTCTGCTGTTTTGTTTTTTAATTGCCCTGAAAAAAATGCTACAGTCAGGCTTGGTAGAATTACCGTAACAACGTCTAGTCACATTACGTACTTTGGCCTGCCGATTGGTCGTAATCTTCGAGAGACCCAGTCTTTGCTTATTGAACACTTTTCTAAAAAAAGTGCGCATTCCCTATGCGGGTGTTGTCACTAACCGTCGCAACTCAAGCCGTAAATATTTGGCTCTTCTCTATAATGCAGTAGCTTTGCCTCATGTCTTGTACCTGTCTCCTTTTTGGAAGCTCCTGAGTGCACGAAACAAGAAAGACATAAGGTCGGTATTTTTCAAGTATGTCCGATATCTTCTTCAAGTGCCGTCTTTTGTTAGAAACCGCCATATGGTTGCGAAATATGGAATTGCTGAGCCTCTGAGGGCCCTGGAGGAGGTAATTCATAATTACGTGAAAAATCTAGTGCTTCTGGATCACGAGAGGGCCCACCTTCTCAAATAGTTATGTTATTATGTAGTTCTTTCTGGTTGTATTTGTTTTTCTTGCAAGTTTTGCTTTTTCTTTCTTTTCTTGTTTGTGCTCTGTCTCTTTCTGTTGATTGTAAGACAGGTTAGTAATAAAATTTATTCATTCATTCATTAGGGGATGGGATGGGTTAATTTCATGGTAAGTATGCAGTGGGCCATATAATCTAGCTAGGATGAAAGTGAAAACATTATTCGATGTTTTCTTTACGCTCTTTCAGTATTCATATAAAATATCTTCAGGGCCCCTTTAAGGACTCAAGATGCAATTAGCCCCAGAAGCGATTATTGAATTATGAAAGAGCATAAAAAAAGACATCAAATGATATTTTCACTTTCATCCTAGCTAAATTATTGCGTCACCTAGAGAGTTACCTATTTAAGTTGGAACCATCATAGGCAGCGCACTAGCGCTGCCTAAGTAAAGAACGGTGTGGGCACAATATGTTTTTTTTTTTTTGGTTTTTTCTCCATACCCGGGCACTTCGTATCGAAGGAGTTGTCGTAGGAATTTTGAAAAGGGCTCATTCGATTGGAAATTGGAGTGGCTAGTGCCCTTTTTAATAGTCGAAAGTGATTGGAGGGCAACTAGGCCCCCCAACGCCCATTATTCCCCCAAACACATCCAATAAAAATTTTGAGATAGCCATTTTGTTCAGCGTAGTTGGTTTCCAGATAGAAAATATCTTTTTGAGTAGGACACTTCCCCACAACCCTCGGGGCAAGGGTTTTAAGGTATGCCCTGGGGGCATATAAGATTTTTATAGAAGGCGTTGTGGTAGAAACTTCAAAAGAGGCTCATTCGATTGGAAATTCAAAGGGCTAGTGCCCTTTTTAATAGTCGAAAGTGATTGGAGGGCAACTAGCCCCCCGCCTCTCCCACGCCCATCATTCCCCCAAACACATCCAATCAAAATTTTGAGATAGCCATTTTGTTCAGCGTTGTTGATTTCCAGATACAAAATATCTTTTTGAGGATTGCACTCCCCCACAATCCTCGGGGCAAGGGTTTTAAGTTATGCCCTGGGGGCATATAAGTTTTTTATAGAAGGCGTTGTCGTAGAAACTTCAAAAAAGGCTCATTCGATTGGAAATTCAAAGGGGCCCTTTTTAATAATCGAGACTGATTTGGGGGCAGCTGGCCCCCCGCCCATGCCCATAAATACCTCCAACACATCAAATCAAAATTACTAGATATACAATGTTTTATGCATAGCCTATTTCAAGATAGAAAATATTTTTTTTAGTAGGACACTAAATCACATGCTTTAGGACAAGGGTTTTGAATTATGCACTGAGGGCACATAAGGTTTTTACAGAAGGCATTGTCGTAGAAACTTCAAAAAAGGCTCATTCGATTGGAACTTCAAAGGGCTAGTGCCCTTTTTAATAGTCAAAAGTGATCTGAGGGCAACTCGCCCCCCCCCCCTGCGCCCATCATTCCCCCAAACACATCCAATCAAAATTTTTAGATAACCATTTTGTTCAGCGAAATTGATTTCCAGATAGAATATATGTTTTTGAGGAGGACACTCCCCCCCCAACCCTCGGGGCAAGGGTTGTAAGCTATGCCCTGGGGGCATATAAGGTTTTTATAGAAGGCGTTGTCAAAGAAACTTCAAAAAAGACTCATTTGATTGGAAATTCAAAGGGCTAATGCCTATTTAATAGTTGAAAGTGATTGGACGGTAACTAACCCCCCTCTCACGGCCACCTTTTCCCCAAACACATCTAACACCCCTTCCACGCCCACCATTTCCCCAAACACTTCCAATCAAAATTTTGAAATAACCATTTTGTTCCACGTAGTTAAAGTTCAGGAAATTATACCTTTGAGTCGGACACTCCCCTCACCGTCTTCAGAACAAGGGTTATAAGTTATGCCCTGGGGGCATATAAGTTTTTATTGAAATCTTTATCGTAGAAACTTGAAAAAGGGGCTCATTCGATTGAAAATTCAAAGGTCTAGTGGCCTTTTTAATAGTCGAAAATGATTCGAGGGCAACTAACCCCCACTCTCGCCCACCTTTCCTTCAAACACATCCAACCAAAATTTTTATATAGCCATTTTGTTCAGTGTTGTGGATTTCCAGATAGAAATTATGCTTTTGAGGAGGACACTCCCCCACAGTCCTCAGGGCAAGGGTTGTAAGTTATGCCCTGGGTGCATATGAGATTTTTACTGAACGCGTCGTCGTAGAAACTTAAAAAAGGGCTCATTCAATTGGAAATTCAAATGGCTAGTGCCCTTTTTAATAGTCTAAAGTGATTGGAAGGAAACTAATACCCTTTCCACGCCCACCATTTCCCCAAACATATCCATTCAAAATTTTTAGATGGTCATTTTGTTCCACGCAGTTTAAAGTTCAGTAAATTATACCTTTGTGCAGGACAATCCCCCTACCGTCTTCATGGCAGGGATGAGAAATTATGCCCCGGGTGCATATAAGGTTTTGATTGATATGTTTGCCGTAGAACCTTGAAAAAGGGCTCATTCGATTGGAAATTCAAAGGGCTAGTGCCCTTTTTAATAGTCGAAAGTTATTTGAGGGCAACTAACCCCCCCTCTCACGCCCACTTTTTCCCCAAACACATCCAATCAAAATTTTTAGATATCCATTTTATTCAACGCAGTTGAAAGTTTTGGAAATTAGGTCTTTAAGAATGACAACCTATCCCCCCCACAACCCTCAGGGGAAGGGTTTTAAGTTACGCCCTGGGAGCACGTAAGATTTTTATTGAAATTGATGTTGTGAAAACATCCAAAAGGGCTCATTCAATTGAAAATTGAAAGGGCTATTGCTCTTGTAATAGTCGAAAGTGATTGAAGGGCAACTAAGCCCCCTCTCACGCCCACAATTTCCCCAAGCACATCCAATCAAAATTTTGAAATATCCATTTTGTTCAACGTATTCGAAAGGTCTGGAAATTAGGTCTTTTAGGATTATAACCGCTTCAGAGCTTTCACTGCAAGGGTTTTAAATTATGCCCTGGGGGCATATAAGGTTTATATAGAAAGTTGTTGTAGAAATTTCAAAAGGGGCTCATTTGATTGGAACTTGAAATTGCCCTTTTTAACAGTCGAAAGTGAGTGGAAAGTAATTAAAGCCCCCCTCTTACGCCCTCCATTTCTCCAAACACATTCAATCAAATTTTAGATATAGCCATTTTGTTCAACGTAGTTGAAAGTTCTGGAAATTATGTATTTAAGGATGACAAACCCCCAGAATCCCCATGATGAAGGTTGTAAGTTATACCCAGGGGGCATATAAGGTTTTTAATGATAGAGACCCTATGATAAAAACTTCAAAAGGGGCTCATTCAATTGAAAATTGAGAGGGCTAGTGCCCTTTTTAATATTTGAAAGCGATTGGACGGTAACTAACCCCTCTCTCACACCCACCATTCCGCCAAACACATCCAATCAAAATTTTCAGATAGCCATTTTGTTCAACGTAGTAGAAAGTTCTGGAAATTAGGTCTGTGAGGATGACACCCCCCCCCCAGCCCTCAGGGGGAGGCTTGTAAGTTATCCCCTGGGGGCTTATAAGGTTTTTATTGAATGCATTGTCGTAGAAACTTCAAAAGGGCTCATTTAATTGGAAATTGAAAGGGCTAGTGCCTTTTTTAATAGTTGAAAGTGATTGGAGAAAGACTAACACCCCTCTCTCGCCCGCCTGTTTCCCAGAAACCTAAAATAAAAATTTTGAGATACCCATTTTGTTTAACGTAGTTGAAAGTTCTGGTAATTAGGACTTAGAGGATGACAACCACCCTCACAGCCCTTAGAGTAAGAGTTGTAATTTATGCCCTGGGGGCATATAAGATGTTTATAGGAAGTGTTGTCGTAGAAACTCAAAAAGGGCTCATTTGATGGGAAATCAAGAGTCCTAGTGCCCTTTTTAATAGTCGAAAGTGACTGGACTGCTTGACATTTTTATAGTAAAGATCAATGTGGGTATAAAGTATAATTTTTTTGTTGTTGTTGTTGTTTATACCAGGGCACTTTGTATCGAAGGAGTTGTCGTAGGAACTTCGAATAGGGCTCATTAGATTGAAAATAGAAAGGGCTGATGCCCTTTTTAATTGTCAAAAGTGATTGGAGGAAAACTAATTCCCCTCCCATTTGACTTTATGTTTCAAAACTAAATGTTGCCATAACATTAAATCAAAATGCACTGTGTTAATACTAATTTCCAATAAGACATCTCCCCAGTATCCCAAGAACGACTGAGGGTTTTATGTTCAAACTTTTGGGGCTGCTTCTGCTCTCAATATTTAACCAAATTAAAATAGCGTAAGTGTTTCCAAGCTATCAAAGAAAGTATACAGATTTTTTTGCGAATGGTATCAAGCTTTCCATTTCAGGTCAACTAGACGAGGTATGAAACTAAATTAAACACTTCTATTTGTGTCCAGATTTTTAACAGGGTGTATGTTGTTAAAAATTGCTGAAAGTTCTTCTCCAACATACAAATAGCAGGCCAAACTATAAATCTTTGAAAAAAACGAAAAGATTTAAAGTATTATTTTCTTTTTCTCTGAAATGACTATGTCAATATAAGACGAACAGAAATTAATTAAAAAAACTTTTTTCACGAAATTAGTTTTTCAAAGATAAGTAAAGAACTCCATTAAACGAAAAATGAGTAAAAATAAAATAAAATAATCTACCAAGCGTGAAATTACAACAAATCAGTATCGATAAATAAGTTAAACCCAAAACAAACAGAAATTACAATAAATAACCGAGTCAAACTCAAAACAAGCAGAAATTAACATAATTTTGGATCAAAACCCTTATGTCTTCCCAAGACCAGAACAAAATTTGCACTTTACTGAAAAAAATACGAATGAATGTGCATTGTCAGTTTAACATACATATACTGATATTTAGTAATCAAAATCTTAATATTATTTCATTTATTAAAGTTCTAAAAGTAAAAACATTTATATATTTTTCAGTAAAGTGAAAATTATGTTCTGACCTTGGGAAGGCATAGAGGTTCTGAGCCCAACTTATGTTAATTTCTGCTCGTTTTGAGTTTGACTCGGTTATTTATTGTAATTTCTGTTCGTTTTGTGTTTCATTTATTTATCGATGCTGATTTGTAGTAGTTTCATGTTTGGTAGATTATTTGATTTGATTTTTGCACATTTTTTGTTTAATGGAGTTCTTTACTTTTCTTTGAAAAACTTATTTTGTGGAAAACATTTTTTTAATTAATCTAAAGAAAATATCCTTTATTAGGCTAAATTTAAAGTTAAAAAATCACAGGTAGCTACTATATGTAATTGACAAGGTTAGCAAGATAGAGCTAGCACATAGCTAATCAGAAAACTATGCCGCTTACGCTGTATATGATATAGAGTGGGTAACAAGATCTTTTCCCTGAAGGACGTCGGACAGGCCAGTCAGTTTTTTTTTTTTTTTTTTTCCTTATGCTCACTAGAGAGTATGCGATTTTTTTTTCTGTGTTTAAATTCAAGTGATTTTTTCTCACATCTCATTATATACGAGGCGTGTTTCTTAATTAAGGTCCGTTTGAACATAAGTACACAACAAAAGATTATTTCGAAAAAGTAAATTTGTTTTCAGAAAGTGCATACTTTACTCTTTTTTTCAACATAGTTACCAAGTTTTTCGAAACACTTATCATACCTCTCAACTAATTTTAATGTAAAGTCCTTATAAGAAATTGCCGCCGGCTCCAATAACCAAGATTTTATTGTTGTTTTCACGTCGTCGTCATCTTTTTAACGGTTTCCACTGAGGTGGCAACCGGTTGAACTGGAGCAACAGAACATGGAATGGAAACACACACACTCCCATGAAAATTTAAAGGCCGAACATCCTCTCTCCCCGCGCAAAATCATGGCGTCGTTGTTTGGGAAAAGGCATGGTGTTTTTTTTTTGGTCGACTTCATGCAACAGAGGAACCACTATCAATGCAGAAGCATACAGCCTAACCCTCAGAAAACTCCACAGAGTGATTACAAAAAAAAACAAAAAAAAAAAAAAACTTGGCATGCTGACAAAGGAAATTGTCCTTCTTCATGACAATGCAAGACCTCACACTGCTGGTCAGACCCGTAATTTCTCGGATAGTTTTGGCTGGGAAGTCTTAGATCACCCACAATGCAGTCATGATCTTGCGCCGAGTGATTACCATCCGTTTTTCCACCTCAAGCAACACCTCAGTGGCAACCATTACAATGATGATGACGACGCAAAAACCGAAGTAGATTCCAGGTTAGCGGAACAGGCGGCAAGTTTTATACAGAGGTTACTTCAAAATTAGTAGAGAGGTATAAGTATTATAACAAATTTGGCAACTATGCTGTTAAATAGAGTAAAGTATGTACATTTTGAAAATAAATTTACTTGTTTTAAAATAATCATTCGTTGTGTACTTATTATCAAACGGACGTTAGTTAAAAAACACGCTAGATTGTGTACAGTCAAAAGGTTTTATTTAAAGGTACCAACTTATGTGCCCTGTTTTGTCTCACAGCTCTGGGATTGAGCTGGAAGTTTCAGTTAAGGCGAGGCCAGGCTTAACCCTCGCCGTTTAGGCGAGGGTTAAGGGGACCTACCCTTTCCAAAAATAAATTCCGGGCGGTGGGATGGATCCTCAAATATTTATATGGCAATTTCTTTTTTGGTGTTTATAATGAAGAAGTGAAAAATGCACTTTTTTAGATCTACGGGGGAAAGGAATTTTTTTCAACTCTTTTTAACAAGACGCGAATTTTTTTTTTTTTTTTTTGTATTTTTTCTGAATAGATTTCTATTTGAATTCTATTCAAGGAATATGCAAGGTAAGTATTCGACCAGAAATTACTATTAAAGAACAAATGAAACCCAAAATGAGCAGCAATTATAGGAACGATCATAGCAACCAAACATGAAGCAGATACTAATATAAATGAATAAATAAAATCATGTTCCTTTTTGATCTGCCAAAGTTATGGTTTTGGTTAACATAATGAACATCTCTCCTCTTTTTCATCTCTCTAGGGTAAAAATGAAAATATCTAATTCTAATCTAACATTTCTAGTTATTTGCTTATGATTTATTTCCCTTAACATTCCCTGAAACTTTTAATAAAGTGCCATCAGCCGTTTCTGTGATATTTCAGATACGCCTTTATGGAAACCTAGATGCATATAGTATCTTTTGATTGAATATTATGACCCTTATCTGCTCCTAAGATATTGCAGATATTCCCTATCCTAGACTAATTGTGAGGGATTGACTCACCAAATATCCCTAAAGACATAGTTACTGGGCCATTCTAATATGCTGAACTAAATGCCTGTCTCAAAATTTTGACTAGATGTGTTTGGAAAATGAATCATGGTTGCAGCGGCAGCTGCAACCTAGTAAAGAGCGAACCACAGTCCATGGTAATGAAAAGTTGAAAACTTGTTTTTAAAAAAAATGCCTAGTGAGAAAAATTGCCATCTGACACTGAATCAGGAATGGTAACTATTGTTTCGGTTAATCTTAGAAGTAAAAGTTTATTACGAAAAGAAATTTATGGGGATTTCGAAAAAGAGCCTGAAATCACTTGAAAATGGCGTCAAATCTAAATAAAAAGTGCATCATTGGAATCAGCATGGTCCAAAACCTTTTTTAGGATAATTACAGTCCCCCACCTTGAACACCAAGGAAAATGACTTTTTTGTGTGGGTAGCACTGATCTGTCCCTTTTTTCTTTTTTTTCTAGAAGGGCTAGGGGGTGGCCGGAGCATCAAAGAGAGGTTTGTAATATCTTATTCGAAAGGGAATTAAATTTGTAAGTGCCCTTTTTAAGTGACCAAAAATATTGGAGGGCAAATAGCCCCCTCCCTATTGGCCCCCTCCCCTATAACTAGTTCAATAAAAATTTTGAGATAGCCATTTTGTTTAACATAGTTCAAAGGTCCAATATATATGGTTTTGATGACGATATGGCCCTTCATAGTCCCTGGGGAAGGGCTGTATGTAGTATCGGGCGTATCGATATCGCGCGTATCGGTATCGTGCGTATTGGTATCACATGTATCGTATTGGGGATATCTGTATACACTGCTGTTTTTTTCAGTCATTTTATAGGCTCATTTTTTAAAGCATGTCCCGGCAAGGTATCATGGTTGCAGCAACAGCTGCAACCTAGTAAAGGACGAACCACAACCCATAGTAACCAAAAGTTAAAAAACACGTTTTGAAAAAAAAACTGCCAAGTGAAAAAAAATTCTCATCTGACACTGACTCAGGAACGTTAACTATTATTTTGGTTCATCTTAAAGTAAAACTTTATTGCGAAAGGAATTTTATGGTGATTTCGAAAAAAGTCTCACACCCCTCGAAAATGGCGTCAGATCAAAATGACAAGTGTACCATTGGAATCAACATGGTAATAATCTTGTACAGGGAAGTTACAGTCCCCCACCCTGAACAACAAGGAAAATCACTTTTTTGCATCGGTAGCAATATCGGTAGATCTGTCTCCAGTTTTGTTTTTTTTTTTTTTTTTTTTTTACAGGTCTAGTGGGCTACCAGAACATCATAAAGAGATTCTTAATGGCTCATTCAAAAGCTATTTCTCGTATCTATGTGCTTTGAGGTATGAGGAAATATATTTTTACTTTGAAATAAGTTGAGCTTCCTTGTCTGCAAAATGAACACGCCGAAATTTATGTACAAAAATTATCTTAAATTTAACAATTACTTTTTTTAAATACATTTTTTGTTAGTTTCTGTAAAGTAAAAGTTTTTTGCAAAAAGAAATTTATGGCAATTAAACACCTTGAAAATGGCGTCAGATCCAAATAAAAAGTGTTCCATGGGAATCAGATAGGTCGAAAACCTTGTACAGTGAAATTAAAGTCCCCTCCTTGAACAAAAAGTAAAGTCACTTTTTTTCATCGGTACTACTGATCTGTCTCTCGTTTTTTTTCTATTTTTTTTTTCAACAGGCCTAGCGTGCTACCAAAACATCATAGAAAGATGCTTAATCGCTCATTTTAAACCTATTAATCATATCTACGTGCTTTTTATCAATTTTACAATCCAAAAGTGCCATATAGCACTAAAAACGGCACTTTTGGTACCACTTCTTAATTGGAAGAGTTTGGAAGCATAAAACGTTACCATTGCAATAATTATGGTCCAAAGCCCCTAACTGGAGGTTTATTATATCCCTCACATATACTCCCCCTCCAGACCCTCTTAGTAAGTTTCATAAATCGCCTACTCATCTTAAAAGTAAAAGATTATTGCAAAAAAAAAATTGAATAAAACTAAAAAACTTTTCAACTGAAAAACTACCGAAAATTGAGCTTGAATGATCTACAGTTTTGAATTGAACCTTTAAACTCCACTCTGTGATGAAGCCTGTGTGCTAGTTCTAACGGCGGTACTTAAGGAGAAGAGGTGTTCTTCCCCCCTTTGTTGTTTGCTTCTGCCTTTGTTTCGAAAAACATCCAGTTTTGGTCATTTCATTGGAAAAGATTTTTTTTTCATTAAAAAAAAATAGACGAAAGTTCACTTTATGGGAATGTGCTACCAAGTCAAATTTATAAAAAGCGATTAGGTATAAATACAAGCTGTTAAATGAGCCCTTAAACACCTCTCTTTTGTTACAGTAGCCTTCTAGTTTCTGCTAGTCAGTAGGTGATTTACTAAGCCCAGTCTTCATTACGGCTTTTTCAGTGGAAGTCGGCCGATTAAAAACAGTTTTTTGTTCATAGAAAAACAAACGTTCCTGAAAAACATGTATTGTTTTGTGAAGTATGGATGGGGAACTTCATGTTTTATGCTATGAGTTTTCGAGGCTGTCAAGGCTGTTTTCAGTATTTTCAATAGATGTCTTGTCTCCCCTAGATTGGTTATAATTAAAAACTACATTAAAATAAGCTATCAACTGAAATTTGAGAACTTCATTAAAATTTATAACGAACATACATTATTCCGTATAAATAAAAAAGATCATGGCAACGTTGTTTCTACATTAAATTTTAATCAAAGAACGAACAAAGATTAGTTTTAAAAAAACAAAGTTTTTTCGAGGGAAGTAAAGAGCGAAGTTGAAACTTAAAACGAAAAAAAATTATTAATTCACAGCCTATCTAGCATATATTAATAAAACTAGTACAAATAAACCAACTAATTATGTTTCCCTATGCTTTTAGGATTATGCAAAACTAGCGCTTTAATGAAAACACAAAAGTCAAATATGAAAAACTAGATTATTGATTTAAGAGTCAAAAGTGAGTATGTAGCCTGACAACACTAAAAGAATCTATAAAGCCTTCCATAGTCTTACACCAGTTGTGACATTGGTGACTTTCAGCATACAATTAAATTATCTTAAAAACATGAGCGTTAAACTAAATACGTTTTAATAACCGCGAAGTAATTGAACAGCATACAGAAATATTGGATTGATTTATAAAGCAGCATTTTGCTTTCACCAGCTATAATACCAATAGTGGGTAATATACAGTCTTAAATTGTAAGAAATACGCTTTAGTATCACTTGAAATGGAGATCAATTAAGACATAATATGAACTCTGGAAGCCTGATTATTTCTTTCTATACAAGAGTGAATTTTAAGCTATGATACAAATTTTAAAGCTAGTCTATAGTCCTAATGCTATCAAAATGGCCTTACTTAGAACTTGTGTACAAACAAATCATGACAGATTGTTCTTTTCAGAACCAAAATGAGAGCCAGTCATTGAACTGAGCCGATAAACAAAAGTTCAAATAGGGATAAAATCCTTTTAATAGACAGTGATGTAATAGAAATTCACAAAAATACCAGATATTTCGGTCACATATACAGTGACCGTCATCAGTAGTAAAACGACTGATGACGGTCACTGTATATGTGACCGAAATATCTGGTATTTTTGTGAATTTCTATTACATCACTGTCTATTAAAAGGATTTTATCCCTATTTGAACTTTTGTTTATCGTCATGGAAAGGCAGTGTGGTCTCCGAAATTATCTACGTCATATTTATGAACTGAGCCATTGTGCAGAAGTGATACCAAATTAAATGTTAAAAAAATAAAGTTCAATCCTAAAATGGATTGTTGCTTTATCTTAAAAGGAATTGATCCTAAAAGGGATTGATAATATTTTGATCATATAAAAAGTGACCTCAATTGGTCAGCTTTTACTGTACCAAAACTCCTATATTATTTTGTGTTTTCAGTAAAGCGCTAGTTTTGTATAATCCTAAAAGCATAGGGAAACATAATTAGTTTATTTGTACTAGTTTTACTAATATATGTTAGATAGGCTGTGAAGCATTAATTTTTGTTCGTTTTAAGTTTCAACTTCGCTCTTTACTTCCCTCGGAAAACTTAGTTTTTTTTAATTAACAGTCTTAGGAGAAGGGCTACTTGCCATTCAATCTCTTTTTACTCTTAAAAAGGACACTAGAACTTTTAATTTTGAATCGAATTAGCTCCTTTCAATGATATTTTTAGCTATTACAGAGTATTCCTGCCTATCATATTGCTTATATACCCTTTTGAAAACCCGCATGCATATTATTTTTTTCGTTTAATTGAAACTCCCCCAAAACATTCCCTAAGATTTCACCTTAATATCCTTAGTGTCATTAGTTAAAGTAACTGTAGTGGTAGTATTAATAGTACACACATAGTGCCTCCTGTCTAGTTAAAAATCGGCTACAACTTACCCTTAATGGTCTAGCTTAATAATGTAAGCCATTCTTTAGATAATTCTTTGTCGCCTTTTGAAAACCCACATGCTAATAGTTTGTTTTGATTTGGTTCAACATCCGCCTAAATATTCCATAAAAGCTTCGAACCACGCTGAAAGTTTCCACTTAGTATCATCAGCCGTTCCTGAAGCATTTCTCATACATCCACTTGACAACCTATGTGGTTGTCAAGTGATTAAGGTTGACAACCCAATATTCCTTAAAAGCTGCAGGCATCGTTGAATTAAAAGTTGAATTAAAATCAAGTAGTTGCAGGCATCTAGACCCGGCTAATTGCAGAAAAGGCTAAAACAAATAGTCCAAGTGAGTGAAAGGCCAATATGGCATTAGCCCTTTTTAGGATTGTATAAAAATAATGTCACTTCATTTGTTGATAGATAAGTCCATCTATTATCTGTCCATAGGTCAATTCTAAGGCAGAACTAAGGTAGATAGTCATAGAATTAAGGGATGAAAGATTGGATTGATTTGTACATTGACGCGTGATTGACAATGTCCATTGGACTTGTATGCAAAATTAATGACTGAATTCGCTTGGACTCACAGGCGACGAACAAGTGAAACCTATGCCTAATAGGCTTGGCCGCTTGTAGTCTAAAGGTGGAATACCGTGTGATAGGATTGACATATGACCAAAAAGTCCCCTGGACTCGCATGTGAACGGTGAAAGCTATAGTTTTCAAAACTATAGCGGTGAAAGCCAAGTGTTTGGTTAAATGGCACCGGCAAACGGCGGGATTATGTATTATTCTCATATTGGACAAATACTTGTATGTTAGCTTTTGGAAAGGGACATCTGCCTAGAGTCTCAGGCAGATTGACCTGGAACTTAAAATTGACATAGAACCGTTAGATTGCCTGGGATAAAAGGCAAACAAGGCACGTCCAGCTATGGTCTTAGGCAGGTTGACCAAGAATTTAGAATTTACTTGGAATGACAGGCAGACAAGCGTTTAAAGCCTAATAGTAAGGGCCCCAACTACCTAGAATGTCAGGCAGGAAAGTGACCTAATTTATAAACTCAGGCATTTGCACTAACAAAAACTTAATTCAATATTAATTGACAACCTTAATTCCTATGTGGGCATAGTATGTTTCGATTTAGATCCATACAGTTTCAATGCATTCCAAATTTTTCGCCTTAATGCCCATAGTCTTAATAACAGCAATAGTAATAGTAGCAGTAGAATTAATAGTAGCAGGCTTAGCTTTAGTAGCAGCAGTAGCAGTCGAAGTAGTAATAATAGTAGCAGTAGTAGTAGTATGAGTAAAAGCAGTAACATTAGGGTGCGAATATTTCGTTTTGGTTAGTTCAGAATCCGCCGCAACAAGCATTGTTAGTTTCAACTTCACGCACCAAACTGTTCCTAGAATATTGCTGTTACACTCTTGTGACAACCTGCATATAAATGGCTTGTTGTGATTCAGTTCAACTTCCCCCTCAAAATTCCTTGAATATTTCACCTTCAAATACTTAGGCATTGTTGTAATAGCAAACTAATAATAGTACTAATAGCAACAGCGGTAGTACTAGCAGCAGCAATAGTGTTAACCTTTTGCCATTTAGTCTGTTGAACATCCCTCTCATCAAGTCCTGGAAGTTTCAACTTAAAACATTCAGCTATCGCTATGAAATTGCTGATATGTCATTTTGATAGCCTGAATTTTCATATACCTCTTGAAATTTTCATCTCAATGCTCTTAGCCTTACGAGTAGTTGCAAAAGAAATGGTAGCTGAAGTAGTAGTAGTAGTAGAAGTAATAAATGTAGCATTGACAGCAGTATTAGTAGTAGTGTGCACATATTGTCTTTTGGTCAGATGATCTTCCTCTTTAAGCATTCTCCGAGAGTTCCAACTTAATACCTAAATCAATTCTTGAGATACGCTCTTTTGACAATATACATGCACATAGCGTCTTTTGATTTAGTTCAAATTTCCCCTCAATATCGTAAAAGGAGTAGTGCGGTAGTAGTGGTCGGAGTTGTAGTAGTAGTAGTAGCATATAAATATTACCTTTTTGATCATTTCCCTTATCATTTCCTGAAAGTTTCAAATCAATATATTCAGTCATTCCTGAGTTACGCCCTTTTGACAATCCGTATACAAATAACGTGTTTCAATTTATTTCAACACTCCCCTGGACATCCTTTGAAAGGCTCACCTGAATGCCCTTCGTCTTCTTGGAAAGTAAAGTTCAAACATGCACACCTGTCTCAACAACATATACTATATTGAAACAATGAACTAATTGCCTGAGGACTGTGGGGAGATTAACATCCCCAAAAACATAATTATTGGATCTTTCAACAGTGCTGAACAAAGTTGCTCTCTTAAACTTTCGATTGGATGCGTTTTGGGAATGATAGGGTTGGGAGGAGGGAAGGTGATTGCCCTACATTCGCTTTTGACTCTTAAAAAAGTCAATAAACTTTCGACTTCCCATTAAAAGAGCCCCATCCGATCCAAACATTATATGACCTACCGTTCCTTAAAACCCTTAAAACCTACAGCCCTTGCGCCTGGGCTCTTGGGGTTGGGTCTACAGTGAACACATTGCTATATGCTCTTTGAAGTACTGGTAACAAAATGACTATCTCACAATTTCGGTCGAAAGCTTTTGCTGAAAAGAGGATGTCAGGAAGGGGGGCTAGTAGCCCTCCATTACGTTTCACTCTTAAAAGTGAACTATAATTATATGTTTCCAATCAAATGAGACTCCTCAAAAGTTAACACGATCACCCCTTTCTTAAAAACCTTATACACCCCTAGCCTTAACTTACAACCCTTACCCCGAGACTTCGAGGATCGCGTCAACCCAAAAGGCCTTGTTAAGTGATCTTTAGACTATATTTGAACAAATGGTTATCTTAAAATTTATATCAGATGCATTTGGGTAAATTACGATGAGGGGGGGGGGTAGGGGTAATTACGCTCCAATCGCTTTGACTCTTAAAAAGGGCATTACAACTTCTGGTTTCCAATCCAGTGCTCCCTCTCTAAAGTTTATACGACCGCCCTTTCCATAAAAATTTTATTTGCCCTCTAGGCATAACTTACAACCCTTACCCTAGGGGCTGTGTGAGGGTTGTCATCCTCAAAGACATAATTTCTTGACCTTTCAACTACGTTGATCCAAATTTTGATTTGATGTGTTGGGGGGGGGGGGGCTGGTTACCCTCCAATCACTTTCGAATATTAAAAAGGGCACTAGCCATTTCAGTTTCCAATCGCATGAGCCATTTTTTAACTTTCTACGAGAACCCCTTCTATACAAAGTGCCCAGGTCTAAAAAAAAACAATAATAATAATACATTGTGTCCACCCCGCTCTTTACTTAGGCAGCGCTATTGTTCTGCCTATGATTTCTGTTCATTTTGGGTTTCAGTTATATATTGATGGTGATTTGCGGTAGTTTTACGCTTGGAAGATTGGTTGAAGCTATTTCTGCTCAGTTTTGGCTTAATGGAGGTGTTTACTTTCCTTTGAAAAACTTGTTTTCTAGAAAATATTTTTTAAATTAAAATCTGTTCGTTTTTTATTGGCATAGTCTTTTCATAAAAAAAAAAATAATATTTTATATCTTGTCGTTTTTCTTATAAGAATCTCTAGTTTGGCTTGCTATTTGTACGTTGGAGAAACTTATTCAACAATTTTCAATCTGAACACAAATAGCATTATTTAATTTAATTTTATACCTCCTCGAGTTGACCTGAAAAATAAAACTGAATATCATTCCAGAAACATCCTATCTATACTCTTTGACAACCTGGATGCCCTTACACTCTATTGATCCAATTAAATTGTAAGAACAAAAGTAGTAATAGCAGTAGCCCGAACAATTCAAGTTAATACCCCCAGTCATTCTGAATATATTAATAATAATAATAATAATAATAGTAATAATAATTGATTTTGTGTGTACCAGTACTTGTAGAACTTATTGAGAACTTAGTAGAACTTGTTAAGAACTTAGAATAATAGTTTAATTTTTTTATAAAGGCTTTTACTACTAGTTCATTCCATGTTCTGAAATAGCTTAAAGTCATGTACAAATTTGCCGATTTAATATCCTTAAGTTTTATTGGAGAATGTGTTCATTTTAGTTTGACCTTGGCTTAACCAAAAACTCATGACATCCTTTACTTTTAAGTTCCCAAAAGTTTAAACGCATAGATTTGGCAATGAAGTCAAATATGTTTGTGATAAAACCCGAAATACCTTCATAGAGCCTTTAAGAGCTCACTGATAAATTCATTTGAAGGTTATTGTACTTTTTCACTGACTTTTGAAATGACTACCAAATATTCCCTATCCTCCCTTTTCTTACAAATATTGACCGAGTTATTGCATCATGATTAATATCCTGTTCTACTGTTAGATGAAGAGAAAAAGCAGTTTCTAGAATTACACACGAACAATCGACTATTCAATGCATTTTTATGGAGTCACGATAGAAACCAATGAAAGATGCCATTCATTCAGTAATCAGATTGATAATTTGATGAGTTTTGCCCAGGGAAATTTTGCTTGCTTCTGAAGTCTATCTTCTCGTAAAACTAAAAGAAAATCCAACCAAAGATTAGGGCAATATATTGATACTAACTAATTTTTACAAGGAGATAATTTTGTAATATTTTTCAAATGCTATGATTCTAAAAGCTGAATATTTATGCCACCAAATCGAATGGACATTAGTTCCTGTGCTATTATAGGGTAAATCAGTAGAAAATGTTCTTTCTCTTTGCAATAAAAATATCCATTTTTACAGAATTTTTAGCCTGTAAGTGTACAAAATGTCTTAGGCATGATGCCATCAATATACATTTATTACCGTTTTGGATCCTGGGTTAAAAGTGGCAACGGACATAATGGTCAAAAGCGGGCTATTAAATCCACTTATGATCCATTCATAACGCTGTTTAGCTGACACCAACACTTACCTAGCGCTAAGGTTTTGCTAATTTTAGACGTTTTCCACTGAAAAATTAGATAAAAAAAAAAAAAAAACAAGATTAAGGTTGGAACAAACAAGTTTATAAAATTGGCTTATTAAAACTGGATTATCAATTTGTAACTCGTAGAATAGCAAAATTTATAAACTCGGTCCAAGACCTGGCCAATTCAAAATTCAAATATGGGCTTTTTTGCTTTTGTTAAAGCAAAGTTGTTAAATCCACAATCTGATTATGAGCTTATGGCTTGTCAGGAACAGCGTTTTCATTATCTACGTTGTCGATAAAACGGCATATTTAGAATCCATATTTTGAATTTCAGATCGGACTTGTTAATGGAAAAGGCCTTTAGCTAGCGCAAGTTCCATTCATAAGATTTATCTGAATGGCCGGATCTGACTAGTTGAAATAGAAAATTTCGTATTATTTTGGTCTTAAATTCACTTAGAAAAATGTCTGGAAACATTAGAGACTCGGACTTCTTTCTGATTATTCATAAAGTTTGTGATACCTTGGATGTGAAGGAAGATTTGTTTTGCGGGAAGAATTAATGACAGTACTAAAAGGATTTAAAAAAATAATGCTCCAGGTGCTGATTGGGTAGTAAATGAGTTTATTAAATATGGTGGCTCTGTGGTTAGAAATAAGTTACTGAAGATTATGAATATGATTTTTGAAAAAGGGGAAGTACCAAATGATTTAGGAAAACATTAAAAAAGCCACTTTATAAGAAAGGTGATAAAAGTGAGTGTGGTAATTATCGAGGCATTAGTCTGGTCTCTGTAGGTAGCAAATTACTTAGTAACATGATACTTTTTAGACTGAGAGATGCCGTAGACAAAGTTTTAAAAGAAGAACAGCGTGTTTTTACAAAAGGTAGAGGATGCGTTGACCAAATTTGCACTCTTAGGTTAATAATACAGAGGTGCTTAACTTTTCAAAGAACTTTAGTCCCCAGTTCTACAGATTATTAGCAAGCGTTCGACTCAGAAGATAAAAGAGTTTTATAGAAGGTCTTTCCCTTTTTTCGTGTGCCAGGCAAATACAATAAAGTGATTAGGGCAACATACGAGAACAACACTGCTGCGGTTAAGGTAGAAAATGAGGTAGGCAACTTATTTTGCATTAAATCAGCAGTTAAGCAGGGCTGTGTTCTATCCCCCTTTATATGGATTATTTTGATGGACTTTGTTTTAAGGAGCACAGGAAAGGCAATGGGAGACCACGAAATCAAATGGGGAGGAAAAAGTCTCCCGGACTTAGCTTACGCTGATGATTTAAGCATCCTAGATGAAAGTGTCAGCAAAATGAATGAGCTTTTAGAGGCTTTGCGAGTCTGGATGCTAGATTAGGTTTTAAAATCGATGTTAAGATGACTAAGTCACTAAGACTAGGAATAAGTGAAGATGAAAAAGTGACATTGCGTAACGAAAAGATTGGTCAAGTGGGCAGCTTCACTTGCCTTGTTAGTATTATTAGTAAAGATGGTGGGAGCACTGAAGATGTTAAAAGTAGAATAGCCAAGGCTCAGGGTGTTTTTGCACAATTAAAAAAACTTTGGAAGAATAGGAAGATAAATCTGCAAACCAAGATTAGAATATTAGAAGCTACACTGATGACAGTAGTCAAATATGGCTCTGAAGCATGGGCGCTTCGAAAAGCTTATTAATATTTGCTAGCTGTTTTCCAGAGAAATTACTTAAGGATTGTTCTGGGTACCCAGCTGACTGACCGTATTTCAAACAATAGGCTTTTCGAAAAATATGGTTCAATTCTGCTCTCTAGGGCTATAATGAAAGAAAGGTTGAGATGGCTAGGGCACGTTTAGCGGATGAAGGATGGTAAATTGCCGAAGATTGTTCTTTTCGGCCAACCGTCTAGGGCTAAACGGAAAATAGGTTGTCCTTGTCTGGGCTGGGAGAATGTCATAAAGAAAAATTTAAAGGAAATGGGAACTTCGTGGGAAGGTGTAAAAAGGGAGGCTTGAATAGACTGGGGTGAAGGAGGAGCGTGCGTAGCTGTGTTGGCCTCAGGTGGCTTGGTGCTGCGGTGAGTTGTTAGTAGTAGTAGTAGTACCACATAGTTACCTCGTATAATTTTGGATAAAATATTTTCTCAGATTCAGACGCAATTGTGTTCTATGCAGCAAAGGACTGGAGATTATGCTTTCTGATTGGCTGCTTACCCAAATTCTCAGAAAGTTCTTCACTGACTTTAACTAGCTCCAGAAATAACTAAGTCTTAATATGAATTGGCACAGTAGTAGCTAAATCTTCCCTTTTGCTGATTTCGATATAAATGGATTTTACAGACCGACAAACTGCTTTACTGACTTTCGTTGCCCAAGTCACAATTAATAAATATACTCGATTAAAACACTATCACTTCTTTAGAAACAACTTTGGCTCTTAGAAAAAAAACAAGCAGAAAGAAAAGTGAGAAATAAAAATCATAATCCATTTTTCAGTCAAAGCAAGGAATGTCTCCCACTTATTTTTCTGCCGACTCCAATGGAAAGGGTAGCCGCAGAAACTCGAAAGGGGAGTCTGCAAATCGCAAAGGGGATTATCAATCGCAAACGAAAGATCTAGTGCTCTTTTCAAGGGATGAAAATCATCAAAGGGTAGTAAACACCCCTTGTACTCTTTTTTCTCAAAGCACCTCCACAAATTCCGAAAGTATTGGAAACAAATTTTGAAATAGCCGTTTTTAATTTTCAGTCAAAGTACTTCAATTCTGAATTTTCTCAAAGAAGAGAAAAAAGTTCAAGTTTTACTCTGAATTTTTGCACAGATGAGAAAAAAGTTACACTTCGATTCTGAATTTTTTCCAAGAAGAGAAAAAAAAGTTACATTTTAGTTTTGAGTGTCCCCAAAGAGAAAGAGTACCAGTTCGGTTTTGAACCTTCTCAAAGATGAGAAAAAATTTACACTTCGATTCAGATTTTTTCCAAAGAAGATAGAAAGTTCCACTTCATTTCTGAATTTTCTCAAAGAAGATAGAAAAAATTTAAGTTCCGTTCTGAGATTCCCCAGGGAAGAGAAAGGTTCAAATTCAGTTCTGCATTTTCTCAAACAAGAGAAAAGTTCCACTTCAATTCTGAATTTTCAAAAACAAGAGAAAAAAGTTCAAGTTCCTTTCTGAATTTTTCCATGAAAGAAAAAAAAGTTACATTTCGATCCGGATTTGTTCAAAAAAAGAGGAAAAAAGTTACACTTCGATTCTGAATTTTCTCAAAGAAGAGAAAAAATTTATATTTCGGTTCCATGTTTTCCTAATTAAGAGAAAAAAATTACACTTCGATTCTGAATTTTTATAAAAGAAGAGGAAAAAGTTGCACTTCAGTTCTGAATTTTCTAAAAGAAGAGAAAAAACTTATACTTTAGTTCTATATTTTTTCATAGAATAGAAAAAAGTTATATCTCGATTCTGAATTTGTTTTAAAGAAAAGAAAAAAAAGTTACACTTCAGTTCTGAGTTTACCCAAAGAAGAGAAAAAGTTCAGTTCTGAATTTTCTCAAAAAAGAGTAGAAAAGTTTAGGTTCTGCTCTGAATTTCGCAACTGAATAAAAAAAAGTTACACTTCGATTCTGAATTTTTCCAGACGACAATAAATTCCACTTCAGTTTTAAATTTTTCAAAGAACAGAAAAAAGTTCACGTCCTGCTCTGGATTTTTCCATTGAAGAGAAAAACGTTACACTTCGATCCTGAATTTTTTCCAAAGAATTAGAAAAAAATAAAGTTAAGATCTGAGTTTCCCTAAAGAAGGAAAATTTCAACTTCTGTTGTAAATTTTTCCAAAGAAGAAAACAAGATAAAATTTCTGTTTTTAGCTTCCCAAAAAATAGAAAATATTTACATTCAATTCTGAATTTTCTCAAAGAAGAAAAAAAAGTCACACTTCAATTCTGAATTTGTCCAAAGAGAAAAAAGTTCAATTTCTGTTGTGAATTTTTCCAAAGAAGAAGAAAAAAAAAGTTCAGTTCTGAGTTTCCCCAAAGAATAGAAAAAGTTATGCTCCGGCTCCAAATTTATCCAAAGAAGACAAAAAAAGTTCAGGTTGGGTTCTGAATTTTTCCATAGAAGAGAAAAAAGTTACACTTCGATTCTGATTTTGTTTCAAAGAAGAGGAAAAAGTTACACTTCCGTTCTGAGTTTCCCAAAAAAGAAGACACAAAGTTCCATGTCAGTTCTGAATTTTCTCAAAGAAGAGAAAAAAGTTAAGCTTCAATTCTGGATTTTTCAAGACGAGAAAAATTCAACTCAAGTTCTGCTCTGAATGTCTCCTTTGAAGAGAAAAAAGTTACATTTCACAAAAAAACATGAAAATGCTACAACTAGTAATAGGTACGTAACTGCCACCTGAGGTCGATACAGGTACGTTTCATCAAGAAAATATCTGAAAATTTTTAAGTTATAGTTAGAAAGGCTTGAAAGAAAAAAGAGAAAATAATACTACTACTAACAACTCGCTGCAAGACAAAGTCATCTTAGGTCAACACAGGTACAATTTATCTTGAAAATATCTGAAAATATTTAAGGTATAGCATGAATGACTTGCAAAAAACGCGTAGAAAATAATACTACTACACACAACTCGGTGCAACACAAGGCCACCTGAGGTCAACACAGGTACTTTCTATCATAGGCAGCGCTAGCGCTGCCTACGTAAAGAACGATGTGGGCACAATATGTTTTTTTTTCTTCAGCCGGGCACTTCGTATCGAAGGAGTTGTCGTAGAAACTTCGAAAAGGGATCATTTGATTGGAAATTAGAGTGGCTAGTAACTTTTTCAATATTCGAAAGTGATTGGAGGGCAACTAGGCCCCCCCCCCCCGCCCATCATTCCCCCAAACACACCCAATCAAAATTTTGAGATAGCCATTTTGTTCAGCGTGGTTCATTTCCAGATAAAAATTATGTTTTTGAGGAGGACACTCCCCCACAACCCTCAGGGCAAGGGTTTTAAGTTATGCCCTTTTGGCATATAAGAACGATGTTCGCACAAAGTACTAATTTTTTTTTCCTTTAGAGCAGGGCACTTCATATGGAAGGGGTCGTCGCAGAAACTTCAAAGTGGGCTCATTCGATTGGAAATTGACAGTTCTAGTGCCCTTTTTTAATAGTCGAAATAGATTGGAGGGTAACGAGACCCCCCCCCCCACGCCCATCAATCCCCCAAACACATCCAATCAAAATTTTGAGATAGCCATTTTGTTCAGCGTAGTGGATTTCCCGAAAAAAAATATGTTTTTGAGGAGGACACTCCCCCACAACCCTCAGGGCAAGGGTTTTAAGTTATGTCCTGAGGGCATTTAAAGTTTTTATAGAAGAAGTTGTCGTAGAAACTTTAAAAAAGGCTCATTCGATTGGAAATTCAAAGGGCTAGTGCCCTTTTTCATAGTCGAAAGTGATTGGAGGGCCACTGGCCCCCCCCCCCCGCCCCTCATTTTTCCAAACACAACCAATCAAAATTTTGAGATAGCCCTTTTGTTCAGTGTATTTGATTTCCAGATAGAAAATATGTTTTTGAGGAGGAACCCCCCCCCCCGACCCTTGGGGCAAGGGTTCTATGCCCTGAGGGCATATAAGAACGATGTTGGCACAATGTACTTATGTATTATTTCTTTCCTTTAGAGCAGGGCACTTCATATGGAAGGGGTCGTCGTAGAAAATTAAAAAGGGGTTCATTCGATTGGAAAGTGAGAGTTCTAGTTCCCTTTTTAATAGTCGAAAGTGATTGGAGGGTAAATAGCCCCCTCCAGCTCATCATTCCCCCAAACACATCCAATCAAAATTTTGAGATAGCTATTTTGTTCAACGTAGTTGATTTCCAGATAGAAAATATGTTTTGAGGAGGACGCTCCCACACAACCCTCACGGCAAGGGTTTCAAGTTATGCCCTGGGGGTATAAAAGGTTTTTAAAGAAGCCGTTGCCGTAGAAACTTCGAAACAGGCAAATTCGATTGGAAATTCAAAGGGCTAGTACCCTTTTTAATAGTCGAAAGTGATTTGAGGGCAACTAGCCCCCCCCCCCCGCCCCTCATTCCCCCAAACACATCCAATCAAAATTTGAAGATAACCATTTTGTTCAGCGTAGTTGATTTCCAGGTAGAAAATATATTTTTAAGGAGGACACTCTCCCACAACCCTCAGGGCAAGGGTTTTAAGTTATGCGCTGGGGGCATATAAGGTTTTTATAGAAGGTGTTGTCGTAGAAACTTCAAAAAAGGCTCATTCAACTGGAAATTCAAAGGGCTAGTGCCCTTTTTACTAGTCGAAAGTGATTGGAGGGCAACTAGCCCACCCCCACGCCCATCATTTCCCCAACCATATCCAATCAAAATTTTGAGATAGCCATTTTGTTCAGCGTAGTTGATGTCCTGATAGAAAATATGTTTTTGAGGAGTACACTCCCCCACAACCCTCGGGGCAAGGGTTTTAAGTTATATCCTGAGGGCATATAAGAACGATGTTGGCACAATGTACTATTCATTTTTTTTCCTTTAGAGCTGGGCACTTCATATGGAAGGGGTCGTCGTAGAATTTTCAAAAGGGGCTCATTCAATTAGAAATGAAGAGTTCTAGTTCCCTTTTTAATCGTCGAAAGTGATTGGAGGGCAAATAGCCCCCCCCCCCCTAAGCCCAACATTTCCCCAAACACAACCAATCAAACTTTTGAGATATCCATTTTGGTCAGCGAAGTTGATGTCCAGATAGATAATGTGTTTTTTAGGAGGACACTCCCCCACAACCCTCAGGGCAGGAGTTTTAAGTTATGTCCTGGGGGTATAAAAAGTTTTTATAGAAGCCGTTGCCGTAGAAACTTCGAAACAGGCAAATTCGATTGGAAATTCGAAGGGCTAGTGCCCTTTTTAATAGTCGAAAGTGATTGGAGGGCAACTAGCCCCCCCCCCCACGCCCATCATTCCCCCAAACACATCCAATTAAAATTTTGAGATAGCCATTTTGTTCAGCGTAGTTGATTTCCAGACAGAAAATATTTTATTTTTGAGGAGGTCACTCCCCCACAACCCTCAGGGCAAGGGTTTTAAGTTGTACCCTGGGGGAATATAAGGTTTTTATAGAAGGCGTTTTCGTAGAAAATTCAAAAAATGCTCATTCGATTGGAAATTCAAAGGGCTATTGCCCTTTTTAATAGTCAAAAGTGATTGGAGGGCAACTAGCCCCCCCACATCCATAATTTCCCCAAACACATCCAATCAAAATTTTGAGATAGACATTTTGTTCAGCGTAGTTGATTTCCTGATAGAAAATATATTTTTGAGGAGGACACTCCCCCATATCCCTCAGGGCAAGGGTTTTAAGTTATGCCCTGGGGGCATTAAAGGTTTTTAAAGAAGGTTTTGTCGTAGAAACTTCAAAAAAAGCTCATTCGATTAGAAATTCAAAGGACTAGTGCCCTTTTTAATAGTCAAAAGTGTCCCACACCCATCATTCCCCCAAACACATCCAATAAAAATTTTGAGATAGCCATTTTCAAAAGTGATTGGAAGGCTTGACATTTTTATCGTAAAGATCGAAGTGTGTATAATGTATTATTTTTTGTTGTGGTTTTTGTTTAGACCAGGGCACTTCGTATTGAAGGAGTTGTCGTGGGAACTTCGAAAAGGGCTCATTCGATTGAAAATGGAAAGGGTTGATGCCCTTTTTAATAATCGAAAGTGATTTGAGGGAGACTAATCCCCCTTCCATTCCCACCCTCCCACGCCCACCCTCCCGTACCAACCCTCCTATTTCTGCTTGTAAAATTTAACCAAATCAAAATAGCGTAAGTGTATCCAAGCTATCAAAGAAAGTAAACAGGTTTTTTTGCGAATGATATCAAGTTTTCCATTTCAGGTCAACTAGAGGAGGTATGAAACTAAATTAAAGAGTACTATTCGTGTCCAGATTTTTAAAAGGGTGTATGTTATTAAAAATTGCTGAAAATTTTTCTCCAGCATACAAATAGCAGGCCAAACTATAAAGTCTTAAAAAACGAAAATATTTAAAGTATTATTTTCTTTTTCCCTGAAAAGACTATGTCAATATAAAACGAA
Organism: Artemia sp. Qi Xiang Cuo; assembly: GCF_049724085.1. Taxonomy (NCBI): domain Eukaryota; kingdom Metazoa; phylum Arthropoda; class Branchiopoda; order Anostraca; family Artemiidae; genus Artemia; species Artemia sp. Qi Xiang Cuo. The sequence goes on from NC_142800.1 coordinate 18,309,344, forward strand.
CATAAATTAATTTAAAAAACTTTTCCACAAAATAAGTTTTTCAAAGAAAAGTAAAGAACTCCATTAAACAAAAAATTAGCAAAAATTAAATCAAATAATCTACCAAGCGCGAAACTACCTTAAATCAGAATCGATAAATAAATGAAACCCAAAACGAACAGAAATTACAATAAATAGTCGAGTCAAACTCAAAACGAGCAAAAATTACCATAAGTTGGGTGCAAAACCCCTATGCCTTCCCAAGGCCAGAACAAAATTTGCACTTTACTTAAAAAATTCAAATGAATGTGCATTGTCAGATTAATATACAAATACTGATATTTAGTAATCAAAGCGTTAATATTATTTGATTTATTAAATTTATAAAAGTAAAAACATTTATATTTTTTCAGTAAAGTGCAAATTTTGTTCTGGTTTTGGGAAGGCATATGGGTTTTGCGTGAAACTTGTGTTAATTTCTGTTCATTCTGAGTTTGACTCGGTTAATTATTGCAATTTCTGTTCGTTTTGGGTTTCATTTATTTATCGATACTGATTTGTGGTAGTTTCACGCTTGGTAGATTATTTTATTTTATTTTTGCTCATTTTTTCTTTAATGGAGTTCTTTACTTTTCTTTGAAAAACTTATTTTGTGAAAAAAAAATTTCAAATTAATCAAGAAAATATCTGAAAATATTTAAGGTATAGTATGAATGGATTGCAAAAAAAGTGAGAATATTACTATTACTAACAACTCGCTGCAATATAAAGCTACCTGAGGTTAATACAAGGAGGGTTTTATCAAGAAAATTTGGGAAAATATTTAAGATGTAGTATATGGCTAGCAGAAATACAAAAATAGAACTACTGCTAACAACTCACCGTAGAATCAAGTCATCTGTGGCCAACACACTTAGGTTTTATTAAGAAAACATCTAAAAATGTTAGTAAAGTATGAATGGCATGCAAAAAACATGAAAATACTACTACTAATAATAACTCACCACAGCATAATGCCATCTGAGGTTGACATAGGTACCGTTTAACAAGAAAATATTTGAAAATGTTTAAGATATAGTATGAAAGGTTTGAGAAAAAACAACACAAAAATACTACTACTACTAACAACTCACTGCACTACAAAGCTATCTGAGGTCAACTTAGGTACGGTTTATCAGAAAAATATCTTAAAATTTGTAATGGTTTGCAAAAAACACAAAAAAAGGAACTACTACTAACAAGTCACTGCACCATCAAGTCACTTGAGGCCAACACACGTATGTTTTTTAAGAAAATATCTAAAAATGTTTAACGCTTAGTATGAATGACATGCAAAAACATGAAAATACTACTAATACAAATAACTCACCACAGCATAATGCCACCTGGGGTTGACAAAGGTACGTTTTATCAAGACAATATTTGAAAATGTTTAAGGTATATTATGAAAGGCTTTAAAAAAAACACACACAAAAATAGTACTACTACTAACAACTCACTGTACTACCAAGCTACCTGAGGTCAACACAGGTGCGGTTTATCATGAAAATATGTGAAAATTCGCAAGTTACAGTACGGTTTGCAATAAAACACAAAAAATAGGGCTACTACTAACAACTAACTACACCATCAAGCCACATGAGGCCAACACAGAGGGCCAGTACTAGTTTGACACGGTGGTGTGAATTGACATGGTGGTTCACGGAGGGTTGGGTTTTGAAAATATTAGCCAGTGGATTTAGTGCGTGATTTGTAACAACAGAATAACTGGAAAATGTCTTAGGAATACTGAATAGGTTCTAGAGGGTGCCAGAGGACCACTATTGGTTTGACAGGTCCGGAATTGACATGGTGCATTATGGAGGGTTGGACTTGCGAAAACACGAACTAATAGATTTAATGCGTGATTTTTAATGCTCTGGTACAGAGAGTACCAGAGGACCAGTAGTGTTTTGGGCATGTTGAGAATTGGCATGGTTTAATTACAGTGGGTCGGGTTGCAAAAACATGAACCAATGCATTTAATGCGCTATTTTTGACAGGAAATACCTGAAAAAATGTCTTGTCAATGAATATGGTGGTGTCAGAGGTCCAGTAACATTGTGGCACAGGTCGGGAATTAACATGGTAAATTACGGAGGTTTGGGTTGCGAAAACACAAACCAATGGATCTAATGCGTGAGTTTTAACAGGAAAATATCTGGAAAACATCTTAGGAATGAAGATGGGGTTGTCAGACAGAACCAGGGGACCGGTAATAGTGTGGCACAGGTTGGGGATTGACATGGTGCATTACGGAGGGTCGGGATGCGAAAACATGAACCAAAGGTTTTAATGCGGGATTTTTTTTAACAGGGAAGTTTCTGGAAAATGTCTTAGGAATGAAGATAGGAGTGTCAGAGAGTGCCAGAGGACCAGTAATAGTGTGGTACAGGTTGGGAATTGGCCTGGTGTGTTACGGAGGGTCGTCTTGTGAAAATATGAATTAATGGATTTAATGCGTAGTTTTTAACAGGATAATATCTGTAAAACGTCTTGTGAATGAAGATGAAAGTGTCAGAGAGAGCATGAGGACCAACAATAGTGTGGCACAGGTTGAGAATCGAAATTGTGTATTTCGGAGGGTTGGGTTGCGAAAACACAAACCAATGGATCTAATGCGTGATTTTTAACGGGAAAACATCTTAGGAATGAAGATGGGGAAGCCAGAGAGTGCCAGAGGACTAATAATAGTGGGGTACCGGTCGGGAATTTAAATGGTGCATTAAGGAGGGTTGGATTGCTTGGACTAACAAGTTCTAAAGCTTAAAGCTAAGGCGGGAGGTGTTAAAAGGACTTTTTCGATATAAAGGGGACTGAAATCTAACATGCACTCAAAGAAACGATGCATTTTCATTATAATCCGTCCAGAAATACCTCCTAATGTGGATGAAATGTATCTCTAATGGGATTATGGGAAATTTGAAGAGAAAATATTATTCAAATATGTGCTTGCCAATTGGGAGGGGTTGTATAGTCTTGACCTGAAGAAATTTGGCATTTTCGTTAAAAGCTCTTAATAGGACTTAAATTTACCTTTAATAACAACCCTCTTCCTCTGAAATTGTCTTGAGGAGCCTCATCTTTGTCTAATTAATGCATATTTTTGTTTTATCGTTTGACGTGTTTTTTAACTGCTTTTTTCTGTGATTTCTTGATTTTATAGTGTTTTTTTTTGTCAATAAATTTGTATTTATAGAAGCCCTAATCTTTTAGATTCCTTGTTCCAAGAATATCTACCGTCGATGGTACATAACACCTCCTGTCTAAGCCCTGTTAGAAAATCAATAACATTGTAATGCTTATGCGCTCTGATATGGAAATCATTTAATTGAGTCAGTAAACGGAAGAGAGGTTTTTATTTAATGCTAAGGTCAGTCATGTAGAAATTATTAGCCAAAACAAAATGTTAGAAAAATATTACTGGTCCAGATGATTAAGGCGCAGTTCTATTGGATGAAAATGGCTTTTCAACTCCTAACGGGGACAAAAATCATTGTAATATAATAGTTCTTTGAGGAAAATGCATTGAAAGAAAATAAAATCTCGAAAAGCATTACATGACACCCACCGTGTGTGTCCTCCTCAGTTAAAAGTGGGGGATCAACCACGGACTCTGAAGAAAGAGATCACGTGAGAATTTGTCATAACACTGACGTAACACTTGGCCATTTAAAACAAGCATGTGTTTTCCATGGCGTCACGAGAATCCTGGGTGTTGCGGAATCCCGGCTATGGGTGTTGCAGAATCCAGGGTTTTTTAGGAAACCTGGTTATGGGTGTTGTTAAAGTAGTCATGGGGATACTACTTAGATAACTAGGTCAAAAGTATTCTGTCTTATTCTCTTAAGATGCATTTTTCGTTTTGAGGACGATTATACGAATTTCCTCATCAGCGACTAAGTTTGTTTTTTGTTATGAATATTTAGTTTCTTTCAAGGGCAGAAATACCTGATGGAGCAAGACATATACGAGAACTTATAAACTCATATGACATACATTTATACAGTATTTACAATGACGAAGATTTAGAGCCAGATACTGTATTTGAATGCAGACTAGGAATTCCTGGAACTGAATACCAAATACGTGAAAACTCTGTATACTATCCAGGTAAGAAGAGAGTTTTCTTTTTACGGTTTCTCATACTTATGTAGTGATGCATCAGTCTATTTAAAATGGCCTATAGGGGGTGTATAAATGGAGCTTTTAGCGCTTCAAGATGTTATTACGTGAACCCGTCCAATACTATAGCGCACATGTACACCTACAGAATAGGGGACTAAGAGATGCAGGTGTTGCAGGTTATGGAATCATACGTGACTTGATAGATGTATTAAAGTGGACGTAATCCTACCCGACTTAGTAGATTTATCGGGAATAACTTCTTTATGGCGCACACGTGAGTCTTACGTAATGGCGGCGCACACGTGGAGTGTTAAGTAATGACAGCTCACACGTGCATGATACCTAATGGCAGCTCACACGTGAGTGTTACGTAATGACGGCGAACACTTGGGGTGCTACGTAATAATTTTTTGTGATTCCATTTTGTGATTCCATCCACAGACTTTGCTTTTTCTTCGATACATTCCAGGTTTTTTTTAAGGCGTTTTTTTTTCCAAGGCGTTTTTTCTTCTTTAGTTCTTATGTAATGGGGAATATTTACGGATAACGCATTCTAACGTGATATATCTCTTCAGAGCTCGCTTTAACTCCACTTTAACTGAGCATGGTAAACACGTGGGTCTTGCGTAATGACAGTGCCAGGCAGGGGAATTTTATTAAGACACTTTTTTCTGAGACTTTTTCTCAAGACGTTTCAAGACGTTTCTATATTTCTTACGTAATAAGGAATTTTCGTGGATGACGCAGATTCTAACGTGGATTCTAACGTGGCCTGTTTCTTCAGAGCTCGTCAAGGGGGGGGGGGGAGGGGGATCTCCGGATGTAATTGAGGAGGACACGTATGTGGATTGTTACTTAATACTTTTTTTTGCCAAGAAGAGCAACATCATCGGCATAAACCAGGTCGGTGATACTGCAATTAGGGCTAACCTCAACTCCTTCGAAGTTTAGCATTGCTTTTACATTACCCAATCGACGATAAAATTGAATAGTTCGGGAGAGAATACACACCCATGCCTCACACCAAATTTGATATCGAATAGCGGAGAAAGTCCTCCGTTTACGTTGATGCAGGCTCGTGTGTGTTGATAGTAAGCCTGAATGAGTCGTATGATCTTAGGTGGGACACAGTCCTCATCCATTGCCATCCAAATTCCTCCCCGGATGACTGAATCGAAGGCCGTAATGAAGTCAACAAAGACAGCGAGGGTGATTTGTTGATGCTTGGCTCTATGTTCAAAAATCTGTCTCAAGGTTAAGAGTTGGTCAATACAGCACATGCCGGCTGTATTGTAGGCCTGCCAACCTAACCTTGGCGGACACCGGCCAACACGCAGAAGGGGTGCCGTCGGATTGGGGAACCGTCGGTTAAGTATATTCCCACGAAACGATGGAAATGGCAGAAAGAATATGTATATATATATATATATATATATATATATATATATATATATATATATATATATATATATATATATATATATATATATATATATATATATATATATATATATATATATATATATATATATATATATATATATATATATATATATATATATATATATATATATATATAAATTCCAGTAGAAAAATCATTAATAAATGAAGCTTTAAAAGTATCAGAATCATTTTAAATTTAAGTTTTTACGTCAGATCTTTAGACATGTAGCAGATCCAAGACTCGTTTGACAGATTAATGCACAAGTTTTATCCATAGGTTAAGTTTAATTGCTTTCTTGACCTACTTTTAGAAGTGTGGAACTAACGAACATCTTTAATGAGCCTCTCATAAAATGGTTTCATGTATATTCTGAGGAAAAGAAGAATGAGCACCAATTTCTTTTTTATAAGGAAAATTCAGTAGTCTAGGTAAAAATAATGAAAAGTCGTTTCAAAATATTAATCATACAGTGGTAACGAACTCTAAATATGGAACGAACCAAGCTAATAATAACTGAAACTCTAAAAACGGGGAGTTTTAGTACCGTCCGGAAGTTTACCAATGGAGTGAGGCATGTCACATGAGGATCTTATTTTTTCCAGGGGCACTTTGTATGGAAGGGGTGATCGTATAAACTTTGGAGGGGGCTCATTCAACTGGAGATTGGGAATTTTAGTGCCTTTTTTCAGAGTCAAAAGTGATCGGAGGGTAACTAGCCTCCATCCCCAAGCCCTTTTCCCCCAAAATGCATTTGATAAAAATTTTCAGATAGCCATTTTTTAAAGAAATAGTCCAAAGATCAGATAATAAAATATTCGGGGTCCCCACAACCCCCCAGAGTCCGGGGGTAGGCATTGTAAGTTATGTCCAGGGGGAATATATGGTTTGTATGAAAGAGGTGCTCGTACGAACTTCACAGTTGGCTCATTTCATATAAATTTCAATTTCTAGTTCATTTTTTAGGAGTCAAAAGATATAAGAGGGCAACTAGCCCCCCCCCCCCCCCCGCGCTCCTTTTTTACAAAACCCATCTGATAAAAGTTTTGAGATAGCCATTCTGTTAAAATTAGTTCAAACATCAGATAACAAAACTCCGGGATTAACACAACCCCCCAAAGTCTGGGGGGAGGCGTTGTAAGCTATGCCCTGTGGAATATATGGTTCTTATGGAAGGTGTGCTCGTATAAACTTCAGAGGGGGCTGATTTGATAGGAAATTGAAAGATCTTGTTCATTTTTTAATCTAGTTCAGTAGTTCATTTTTGAATTTTCAGTTTTTCTCCTCTGCAGCAAAATTTGCATCTTTACAATTTATCATTTGCCTTAGCCGAACAGCTATATTCCTGTTTTTGCTCTTTGTTCGGTGTCATTCAAAAGCATTAGTCATGTGCGTAATTTAATTATGTGTCTAGAAGCAACAAAATACTGAATGTTTTACGGCTAGACTTAAGGGACTCATTTTCTCTAACAGTTTATAGCGGAGTTTTTTTTATTTTTCTCTAGAGAGGAATTGGCTCCACAAATATGGAAAATAATTAAGAACCTAATCAGCAATTGTTTCATACTTAAGAGGCTCAAGTTGCAAAACATATTAAACATTGAATATAAAACTTTAAAAAAAAACGGTTTATTATTTTATTTGCTCGTTTCTGTGCCAATTACTCTACTGAGATCTTAAGAAATTGTATAAAAAAAACTGTGATAACGAGCTGTAAGTAAGGAGTGACACGTGCTAATAGTAACCAAAACATTAAAAAGAAAGCCTGTAAAATCAAACGAACTAGCTTTTATGGTAATTCTAAGAATGTAATTTTGATCAAATTGAAAGCTACTCGCAAAAGTTGCAAACCTTAGGCCAACAAAACTGTAGGTGTTTCTTCTTCCCCACTCTATTAAAAGCTTCAAAATTATCTCTCCGCGTCAAGTTTTCACTTCTTTGTAATATTTCCTCGCGGCCTTATCCCTTCTGATTTGAGGACGTCGTGCGTTTGAGGACGATTTTAGACAAGTTTGGTACATAAGAAATTACCAATTCTACAGTTCTTTCAATGTAACCCTAGATAATGAGAGTTCAAATTAATGGAACACTGTGATTTAGTATGCATAACTCTTGTACGGAATACTATGAGCCGTGGTTCATTCTTTACTAGACTGCCGCTCAGCTGTCGTTGCAGCCATGACACCCCTGAAAAAAACGCGCATTTTTGTTGTACATAGAGGCCACATCGTTCTTACTTAAGATAATTTACATCACCTAAGCTCGACAAAGATATTTTGGTAAGGTTTAATTTGAATTAAAAAGACATTAAAACGAGAAAAAAATTTATTTAACAAAAACAACAAAGTTTCCTTATCAAAAATAACAAATAAAGTTGAAACTTCGAATGAACAAAATATAATTGTTTTGTAGGTTACGTAGGATATACCTACAAAACTAGCTTTAATAAACTGGCGCGTGATATTTTCCCTTATTTTTAGAATTCTAAAAACTATGACTATACTGGAAACTAAGCTTGCTTGCGTTTTCTATTTTAGGGCAACAGAAATGTATGCTAAAAGCTTTTGATATCATGGCCGATGAAAGACTATTAGAGAGCCTTATAAATTAATCTTCTATTTTTTACAGGCTCCTATCGGAACTTTCTTCTTGTAAAAGAACAACCTATTTTTAGGGTGGGGGTCGCCTTTCTGTTTTGTGTAAAGTGCTAGTTTTTAGGATCCTAAAAATATTGAACAATACTACGAGTCACTTTATTTGAGCTATTTTTTTGTATGAATATCTTGCGCAATCAGTGAAGAATTTGTTCATTTGAAATTTCAAATTTGCTCTTTCTTCGATCTTTAAGTTACAACTTCACTCTATAAGAGAAACCCCGTTTTTATTTTAAATTCGCTGATTTTGAAGAAAATTACAGTCGCATTTGGAATCTTGGGAGCTGCTACCTACGAGTAAACACAGAGATCAGAAAAGATGGCCAGTAGAGCAGTAACAACTAATTTGCAAAATACATCTTCACGGTCACTTACCTAATTTGGTTTAATTGGGTAGTCATGTGCGTATTAGATGAAACATTAAAGAAAAGAGAAATTTTCGAAAAATTAAACGCTTTTTTTGAACACACAAGAACTGCTTTTTGCAAAAATCTAAATTTGGAAGTTACATTATTTCCATTTGCCGCAATACAAATTGAAGACGCGCTTATGGGAAGCGTTCAAAGAACTTTTGAAGTCAATGATGGCATCTGACACAATTTTAATGTCCCGTTATTCCACTTTGAAGTAAAATAGCATTATTAAAGTTAATGCTCATTTCCTTGTCATTGGATAATAAAAAATACCCATAAATAATGTCACAGAGAGCATTTGATAATTTGTTTTTATTGAATCTTCAAGGTATATCCAATTCCTTATCACTGTACTTAATGAATCTCCTAATGTCTCAAAGGATACTTATAATCCCAGATCATGGGAAAGAAAGTGATTCCAATGCATAATATGGTTTCATGGTTTCCTGTATATCCTTGATTTTAAAAGCTTTAAACAATTTTTGTGCATCAAGTCACATATCTAACAGCTGTTTTTACTCAAATAATTAATCAAATCTTCAGAGCTTTTAAGATACCCTTAGAGGCATTGGCAGTAAATTTGCAAGTAGCTAAGAATACAGAGGGCTTATTTCAAAATTCACTAGTAGCAACATTAGTTTGCATTTTTCATGAAATGTTTATAACAGAAAAGAGAGGAAGTGAGAAAAAAACTTCCAAGTTAATTTTCTTTTCTCTTTTCATCTATAAAATATTTCCATGTAAACCTTTTATTTGGGGTCTCTAATTGTCTTCAAATGGCTCCGAGACTATTTGAAATACCCATATTCCATTACTATCTACCTTAGTTCTGCCCAAAGGTGGATGAACCCAACCAACTTGATTTTAATTCAAAAATCAATAATTTTAATTCAATTCCCTATTGCAATTCCAGTAGTCTTTCCCAGTAGGCGAAGCTCATATAATGAAAAAAATCTCAGTTTCCCAATTGTCTTCAAAGTGCACTGGACACAGTCAGTCATGAATTTTTGCAAACTTTTTTTTTTGGTCTCCAGCTGCCTTCAAATGGCTCATACCAACGCATAGACTATTTCCATTCATCTTGGGCCCAACTAAGGTAGATAGCCAAAGATACATATAAATTTTGTCACTGACAACCTTTGAAAAGTTTACATACCTTAGTGTGAGGCACAACCTTTCACCAATACTAATTCCTTTTTGCATCCGAGTGTCCTGTTTAGCCACAAGCGGATGTTGTGAGAGGAACTTTAGAAGTTTATCAGACAGTGATTTTTTCATGCTAGTCTACTGCTGAAGGAGATCTGAATCATTCAATAGAGTTATTTCAGAAAACCAGTCAAAATATTGACTATGCCTATCGCACATGGTTGCTCCAAAAAAAAACCTTAGAATTTTTCTTATTCTGTGCCCTTAGTTCTTCTTCCTTGGCCTTCCGTTTCTGACTCTTTTCATTGAGAAAAATGACAATTGTACAGACAACCTTTAGCCTATAACAATTACACATTTTTTTAGGTTTTCTGCCAAAACTTGACAGGATGTTTAAAAGTATTCGGTGTACAATTTTTTCCCAGTACGAAGGGCCGCGGAGTATAAGGATTATGACGGTATAGTTTAATTTTTTATGCGTAAGCCTGAACATTCCCTTAAAGCAGCGATTTCCTTCTCCAGTATTCATACTAGTTGCATACTTTTACTGGATAACTGACCTTTGGGTATGTTTCTTACTTAGAAACTTAGAACTTCCACTTCAGAGTTGCCTATTTGAAATTGGTGTAAGGATATTAACTTATTTTTCAACCCCTTTCGTACTATCATACTTTTCTTAAATGTTGTAAAGATAATTTTACAGTCCCAAAGTTTGTCGAAAAAGGTGTTGGTAAACGGGCTTGAGCCGCAGAAGAGCTTGCAACATTAATCAGAGTAAAACTAGGTTCGGGCAGAAATATAACTGTTGACCATCTATTAATGAGCCGGTTCGATTGCAGTAATCCAGAATGCATTTTGTTTAGTGTTTTTACTAGCCATGGATTTCCTTCGGTTTTTCAAATTTTGGAAAAAAATTGACTTTCCAAAAACTCTACAAAAATTAATTTAACAAAAGCAAACGATTTGTATTTTCTGGTAACAATCATATATTTCCTAGCGTTAACTTTTGGGGGGATGATTTCGATATCAAAGTTTGAGTTTTCAGTCTATTTACGTGAACGAGAAAAGGGAATTTAAAATATTTTTCAAAGGACAATAACTTTTATCTTCAAAAGCCAAAAGGATAGAAGAAAAAATATGACACATTGATAGAGCTTGCTTACCTGAGTATCAGAAGTTTTAAAAAATTTCATAAAACACATCCTCAAATAAAAGCCAGTTGGCCGCTGCTTCCATTCTCTTCTAGTATTTCACACTGGATCCGCCCCCCCCCCCTAAGAAAATAAAGTCTTTGAAATTTCCCCGAACAAATATTTTAAGATAATAAAGGTAAACACAAAACACATTTGTTAATTTTCCTAACGCTAATTGGTTGAGAGATGACGGCGAATTCAATTTCCTTTAGGGGAAATTAGTGGAAACCACGGGGATAGTGAAAATACTGGTTTCAGAATCAATTTTTTTCCTCTTTTTTCTTTTTCCTTTTTATGGTCTCTTATCCATGGATTTGTTGGATAATACTTTTGTCGTGTCTATTTTCTTTTATTTTCAGGTTTGGATGTCATGCCATCAATCTCAGCTGGTAAGGATACATAACTTTGCTCGTTCTTAGTTATATTTGTTTCTTATAAATTAAATATAATGATACGTTCGAAAACAAGGCTTAGCAACCACGGACCAAGTTCGACTTCCTACGAAGGACAGGGGTTGAGTTCGCACAGGATGCAAATCATGAAATGGTGGTTTAATTGTAATAAACTTATCTCCAGGATGTAACGACGAAAGACTTCCAAAAATTGTTTTACACAAATGTTTACCAATTTTGAAAGATAAAGTTAGGTCATCACTGATTAGAAGGGGATTATGCTATAAGATTTTGTGATCTGTGGGTATAGTACAAGCTTTAAGCCGGGCAGCACGAAGTAGGGTTTTTACCATTTCGAGGTTATCATGGTGCTTAAAACAACATCTGGGATATGTAATAACATAGCAATGTTAGACTGACATGTTTCTTTGATTTTTAGTACAGGTGCTAAATATGAAATGATTGGTAAGATAATATCTAATTTGCTAAAACTATATTACACAAAATAAAATAAGAGAACGAGAAATTTTACAAAGACAGTGAAGACAACATAAGCAAAAATTTCTGCTACATAATAAACAGTCGCCATGGTAAATTTTTCTTCTTAATTTCATTTAGCTAGGAAGGAAGTATAAACATCGCTTGATAGATAGATAGATAGATACTTATCGGAAAAAAAGACTATCACAAACCCTTGGGGGCCGAATTCTAATTTCTCAGTGAAAAAAGATACAATAACAAAATAATAAAATAACAACATATAGTTACCACTGTAATGAAATACAACGAGTAACAGTCAGAAAATACAATATTCATAAATATAGGTCATAATTATAAAATATTTTATAGGTCATAATATAAAAAAATAAAAAGAATAACAAAATAAAATAACCAAATTTTCAAAAATTAAAAAATAATATACACAAAATTATTTAAATATTTGGCAAACTTACGGGTCATGATTTTGGTTGATTCTATTTGTAAATAAAGGAATAAAAGTTTTCTCATAAGGTAAGGTAGAAAAGAGTATTGAAAAAAGTATGGGGATGGGTAGGGATACTATACGGGGGTGGCGGTTTCTTATGGGTGAGTGGCGGCTAGGAAAGAGGTTTTCAGTACATGGGTTTATTTTTGCTGACTTCCCAAAACGGAGGCACAAATATTTTCTTCTGGACCCGAGGCTTGATCTCTTAATCCCTGGATCTACCAAAAGTTACAGTCGCCTTGTGGAAAAATTCCATGCTGAGCCCTTAAAGGGGCCCTAAAACATAACTTAGTTTTGCAACCAAACAAAAAAGTAACCATCACTAGAAAAGGGTTGAAAATATGATTAAAACATATCATTCATTTATAAATCAATTATTTAAAAGCTATATATTTAAAAAACATTGATTTACAGAAATCGAATTGATTTTGATTTCGTGATATGTGGGTATAGTACAGGCTTTAAGTCGGGGAGCGTGAAGTAGGGTTTTTACGAATTCAGGGTTTTCAGAGTGCTTAAAACGACAACTCGGGTATGTAATAACATAGCAATGTTCGACTGGCATGTTTCTTTGATTTTTGATACAGGTGCTAAATATAAAAAGATTGGTAAGATAATATCTAATTTGATAAAACTATATTACACAAAATAAAATAAGAGAAAGAGAATTTTTACAAAGACAGTGAACACAACATAAGCAAAAATTTCGGCTACATAAACAACAAGATTGATAGATATTGATTGGAAAAAAAATATCACCAACCCTAGTGGGCCGAATTCCAAATTTTCAGTAAAAAAACACAATAACAAAATAATAAAATACCAGTATTGAAAATAGGATGGGGATTGGATGGGATACTATACGGGGTTGGCGATTTCTTATGGGTTAGTGGCGGCTAGGAAAGGGGTTTTCACTACGTGCATTTATTTGTGCTGACTTCACAAAACGGAGGCACAAATTTTTTCTTCGGGACTCGAGGCTTGATCTCTGGATCTACCAAAAGTAATAATCACTTCGTGGAAAAATTCTTGGCTGAGCCCTTACAGGGGCCCCAAAAGATAACTTAGTTTTGCCACCAAACAAAAAAAAGTAACCATCACTAGAAAAGGGTTGAAAATGTGGTTAAAACATACCATTCATTTACAAATCAATTATTTAAAAGTAATATATTTCAAAGACACTGATTTATAGAAATCTAATTACAAAAAATGGTGAATTTACAAATATTACGTTAAAATTGCAAACGTTTTCATGGCGTCTTCCATTTGTCTTTGTCTTTAATTTTTCCTTTTTCTATTGCTATGTTACAGCAAAGTTTATTATGCAGAAAATGTGCCCCTAAGTACAGATGTTAGGAAAACGCTTGGACTTTGAAAAAAAAAATACTTTTGTAATTTCTTTTTTAATTTCGTAATTTCACTCTTTACGCTAAAGTTTTTTATTGTTCTAAAAAGTAAAATTTTTAGAACGAGTCAAACTTTGGCGTAAAAATCGGGGCGTTGATGAGGAGACACCTCTTTTCATATACGGAATAATTTCTGTTCGTTTTAAGTTTTAATGTCGCTCCTTACCTTCAGTTAAGAAAAACTGGCATGTTTCTTTGATTTTTGATACAGGTGCTAAATATAAAAAGATTGGTAAGATAATATCTAATTTACTAAAACTATATTACACAAAATAAAATAAGAGAAAGAGAATTTTTACAAAGACAGTGAACACAACATAAGCAAAAATTTCGGCTACATAAACAACAGTCGCCATGGTAAATTTTTCTTTTTAATTTCATTTATCTAGGAAGGAAGTAAAAAAAATTGCTTGATAGATAAATAGATATATAGATATTTATAGGAAAAAAATTATCACCAACCCTAGTCGGCCGAATTCCAATTTTTCAGTAAAAAATACAATAACAAAATAATAAAATACCAACACATAAGTAGAAAGGGGGGTAAAGGTCGTGACGGGACTCCTTATATGGGCATAGAATACTGACGGGACTCCATATATGGGCATGGAATCCCTAGGGAGAATGATTGCGTAATCGGTCAATGACCTCTTTTTCCAAGGTCGATTTATTTGATGTTTCTATGTGTAATAACTCCGGAAAGAAGGTTGCACATGCGCATTGAATTCTAAAGGGAACAATGTTATTTATATAGGACTCGAGGGGGAATTGAATTTCCGAGAACTTGATTGCGTAATCGATCGTGAATGTTATGATCCAGAAATAGTATTTGTTATTGTTGTTCAAGCCAAATGTTATGAGTTTCCCGGAATTTGGAACACCTGTGCTGTCGACCTCAATTCACCTATCGTGAATCAATAATTCCCCTTAGAAACAACAAATTAATTCCCCTTTCTTGACAGATCAATCAACCAATGACATCATCTGTCAGACTTTAAAAATTTTCGCATAGAAACGATTCTCCAGGAATAGATCCAAGTCATTAATGTCTTTGCCTCGGAAACAACTCTTTTGGTCGAACTCCAAAGGATATTAATAGCCAAAGGCCATGGAAACAATTCTCCAAGAAACATCTGAGCGATGAATTATTATAGCGCGGGAATCAGGTGTCTTATTAATTTGAAATTCATGAGCGCAGAGATGCCAAAAACAACAGGAACACGCTGAATTACGTTTAGGGATTATTTGGGCGAAACTGTTTTAGACAGGTTATGGAACTATATCGGCGAAACAGTTAGAGACATTTTAAAAGATGATTTTTGAAGAGATTTTAGAAGAGAATTTAATGGTGAAACTCTGTGGTCGTTATAATACACAAGTTTCATTTGAACAGTGTTGTGAGGTCCTCTAACCCAACCCCAAAGGGTTCCAATCCTCCTACCCCAACCCCGAAGGAAGCCCCCGGTCCTCAAAGGCCCCCCAAGCTCCCAAAGGGCCACCGGCGCCCCCAAAGGCCCACCCAGACCCCCAAAGGCCATCCCCGGGCCCCCCAAAGGCCCATCGAGCTCCCAAAGGACCAACGGGGTCCCAAAGGCCCTCCACCGGTCCCCAAATGTCCCCCAGGCCTCCAAATGCCCCCCGGACCCCCCAAGGCCCGCCCAGTGCCCCAAAGGCCCACCCGGTGCCCCAAAGGCCCACCCCCGGCCCCCCAAGGTCCCCCCGACCAGAATAGCGCAGCCAAGGTGCGCCGGGGGCCCGGAAAGCACCGCCGGATGTGCCGTCGGGATTCACCATGGGTCCGGAACGCGCCGCGGGGGAGGCTCCGCAGGTAGGCATCAGAGGAACGCGAGGCAGGATCTGCCGCAGGGGATGCGCCGTAAAAAAAAAGTAAACTACAAAGTCAAAATTTCGAAAGGTTATCCCCCAAACGCCCTCCTCAGACCCCCAAAGGCCCTCCCCTGGTCCTCAAAGGTCCCCCGAGGCTCCCAAAGGGCCAACCGGCCCCCAAGGGTCCCCCGGGCCCCCAAAGGTCCTCCCCCGGTCCCCAAAGGTCCACTGGGCTCCCAAAAGACCACCCAATCCTCAAGGGCCCCGGATCCCCAAACGCCCTCCCTGGGCCCCAAAGGTCCTCCCCCGGTCCCCATACATTCACACAAAAACTTACACACACACAAAAACTTACACACACACACAAAAACTTACACACACACATGAAAACTTACAAACACACGCTAAAACTTACACACACACGCCAAAACTTACACACACACACAAAAACTTACACACACACACACACACACAAAAACTTACACATGCACACGAAAACTTACATGCAGATAAAAACTTACATGCACACAAAAACTTACACACACATACACACACAAAAAATACACACACACACACACGAAAACTAACACGAACACTAAAAAACTAAATCACAAACAAGAACTTACACACACACACACACACAAAAACTTAAACATGAAAACAAAAAAACTCAAACATAAACACACAAAAAAATACACACACACACACACGAAAACACAAAAAAAAAACAAACACACCCAAGAAAAAATAAACACACACGCAAAAACTTAAACACACAAAAACTAACACACACACACACACAAACAAACTTATACACACACACACACAAAACAACTTACACACACAAAAACTTACACACACACACACGCACACACAAACTAACACACACACACAAAAAACTTAAATCCACACACAATAGCTTAGACACACAAAAACTAACACACACACACAAAAACTTAGACCCACACACAAAAACATACAAGCACAAAAAAACTTACACACACACACAAAAACTTACAAACACACACAAAAACTTACACACACACACAAAAGCTTACACACACACACACGCAAGAAAACTTACACACACACGCCAAAACTTAAACACACACGCCAAAACTTACACACACACACACAAACACTAACTTACACACACACACACACAAAAACTTACACATGCACACGAAAACTTACATGCACAAAAAAAATTACATGCACACAAAAACTTAAAAACACACACACACACAAAAATTACACACACACACACACTAAAACTCACACACACACGCAAAAAATAACACACACACAAAAACTTACACACACACACACATACAAACAAAATAACAAAACAAAACAAAAAAAAACTCAAACACAAACTCTCAAAAACTTGCACACACACACACACACACACACACACAAAACTTACACACACACACACACGAAAACAAACACACACATGCCAAAAATAACAAACACAAAAACTTACACACACACACACACACACAAACTTACACATGCACACGAAAACTTACATGCACACAAAAACTTACATGCACACAAAAACTTACACACACACACACACACACACACTACACACACACACACGAAAACTCACACACACACGCAAAAACTTACACACACACAAAAACTTACACACACACACACACACACACAAAAACTTACAAAAGAACACAATAAGATATAAAACACAAACTAAAAAAAACTGACACACAAACACACACACAAAACTTAAACACACACACACTAAAACTTACACACACACGCCAAAACTTACACACACAAAAACTTACACATGCACACGAAAACTTACACACACACACACGAAAACTCACACACACACGCCAAAACTTACACACACACAAAAACATACACACACACACACACACACACAA